>NC_045988.1:3614489-3734489 GCF_010909765.2 Amblyraja radiata
ACAACCTCCCCCTTTAAACCCCTCGCCCCAGCCTCTTTCCTCTAGAATTCCCCCATTTGAACATCCCCAAGAATCCGCCCGACACTAGTTCGCAGTCTGTTGAGACATCTCCAGTTCAGCCGGTGTTGACCAGCGTCTGGGGGTAAGGGCTCTGCTGCTGGTGTGTGCCCATGTTGGTGGAATTAGGGACCGTTGTCTATGGCAACCTTGGATCCTGGATACATTGACTGTGGGTTCCAGAGGAACTCATCACCAAACCAGCAGCCGTTGAGTTATTGTACGTTGATGAGGGGTGGAGAAAAATGCCTTGGGTTCAGGTCAGGGCCCCACCACTCTGTGATGTGACATCTAGAGTCGCTGGAGGAAAGACTACTTACGTGAGATGGTGGTGATTCCCAGCACGTTGCTGTTCCTGGTGCCAGCACGAAAAGACACACTGGGGAGAAGGAGAGCAGAGTGAGCAGGAATCATGGAAGATGCTTACGTCAATGAGGAAGGGGCGGTGAGAAAGGGTGGCACGGTGGCGCAGTGGTAGAGTTGCTGCCTCACAGCGCCAGAGACCCGGGTTCGATCCTGACTATGGTTGCTGTCTGTACGGAGTTTGTACATTCTCCCCGTGACCGCGTGGGTTTTCTCCGGGTGTTCCAGTTTCCTCCCACACTCCGAGGACGTGCAGGTTTGTATGTTAATTGGCTTGGGTAAAATTGTAAATTGTCAATAGACAATAGACAATATGTGCAGGAGTAGGCCATTCGGCCCTTGCAGCCAGCACTGCCATTCAATATGATCATGGCTGATCATCCACAATCAGTACCCCGTTCCTGCTTTCTCCCCATATCCCAAAATTTCCCGAAATTGTTTCATTTCCCTAAAATGACCAGAATTTCCCCAATTTCAGGTCATTCCCTTCAATGTGGAAACACTGCTCAGAATTAAAGGATGTTAATTTGGGAAGGAGATGAGGAGGAATTTCTTTAGTCAGAGGGTTGGGAATCTGCGGAATTCCAATATTGGCACAGAAGGCTGTGGAGGCCAAGTCAATGGATATTTTTTTAAGGCAGAGATAGATAGATTCTTGATTAGCACAGTTTTCAGAGGTTTGCTGGGATTGGGTTCAGAGGGAGAGCTAGATCAGCCATGATTGAATGGTGGAGGAGACTTGATGGGCCTGATTCTGCTCCTATCACTTGTGAGTTTATGTGTTGGTGGCGAGGAGGTATAATGCATGGTGGTGTAAAAGGACTTGAGTATAGGAGCTGGGAGGTTCTACTGCAGTTGTACAGGGTCTTAGTGAGACCACACCTGGTGTATTGTGTACAGTTTTGGTCTCCTAATCTGAGGAAAGACATTCTTGCCATAGAGGGAGTACAGAGAAGGTTCACCAGACTGATTCCTGGGATGGCAGGACTTTCATATGAAGAAAGACTGGATAGACTCGGCTTGTACTCGCTAGAATTTAGAAGATTGAGGGGGGATCTTATAGAAACTTACACAATTCTTAAGGGGTTGGACAGGCTAGATGCAGGAAGATTGTTCCCGATGTTGGGGAAGTCCAGAACAAGGGGTCACAGTTTAGGGATAAGGGGGAAGTCTTTTAGGACCGAGATGAGAAAATCATTTTTTACACAAAGAGTGGTGAATCTGTGGAATTCTCTGCCACAGAAGGTAGTTGAGGCCAGTTCATTGGCTATATTTAAGAGGGAGTTAGATGTGGCCCTTGTGGCTAAAGGGATCAGGGGGTATGGAGAGAAGGCAAGTACAGGATACTGAGTTGGATGATCAGCCATGATCATATTGAATGGCGGTGCAGGCTCGAAGGGCCGAATGGCCTACTCCTGCACCTGTTGTCTATGTTTCTATGGGCCTGGGTTGGAATGAGGTTGAGGAGCGGTTTTGTAACGCTACGCGAGAGTGGTCGGGAAGTGATGAGATGGGAGAAAGGTGCAGTTGGGCAGGATTAGCGGAGTGGCTGAACTAGAGGGTCCGTGGTGGGATGGAAAGGAGGTAGGAGGCAGGTACAGGGGTCAGGGAAGGGTCGTTGTAGAACAGGATGTAGGGGAGGTGACAGAGCAATGATTCAGAGGGTATTATGGTATTACAGAATAAATAAATTAAATCACTTCCCAATGGTGTGATAAAGAGGCAGGGGCTTGAATCACACTGACCATGGCACAGTTCCCTCCTTGCTCCAGCAAGATAATAGACAAAAAACAGACAACAGGTGCAGGAGTAGGCCATGTGGCTCTTCAAGCCAGCACCGCCATTCAATATGACCATGACTGATCATCCACAATCCGTACACCGTTCTTGCCTTCTCCCAATATCCCGACTCTGCTATCTTTCAGAGCTTTCAGAATTCTCTCCAACCCCGAGCTCTCCCCCAGCTCCCCCTCTCCACACTTACTTGTACATAGTGCCTGGATTCAGCATCTCCACCTTGTAGCCCAGGTTCAATGTTTGGGAGAAGCCGTCTACGTTAGACACCAGATTGATTAAATCACGTCTGCTGCGACAGACGGGCCTCTCAAAGTCGGGTTGCGCTGGCCCTGAGGGAGGAGAATCAACTATTAGCGGCTGCATTGGAAATAAAAACGGCACGTGGCACAGCGCCAGAGACCCGGGTTCGATCCTGACTACGGGTGCTTGTCTATCCGGAGTTTGTACATTCTCCCCATGACCTGCGTGGGTTTTCTCTGAGATGTTATTTTTCCTCCCACGCCCACACATGCAGGTTTGCCGGTTAATTGGCTTAGTATAAATGTGTAATTGTCCCTAGTGTGTGTAGGATAGTGTTAGTGTGCGGGATCGCTGGTCGGTGCCGACTCGAACGGCCGAAATGCCTGATTCAGTATGCGATTCTGCGCTGTACCTTTAAACTAAACTAGTGTAGTGTAGGAAGGAACTGCAGATGTTAGATTACACTGAAGATAAAGACACAAAATGGTGGAGGAACTCAGCGGGTCAGGCGCAAAAGGAATTGGCGACATTTCGGGTCGAGACTCTTCTTAAGACTGAGAAGGGTCAAGTACCTCCAGCATCTGTGAAAGAGTGAAAACGCACACTTCGAGATTCAGGGACAGTTTCTTCCCATCTAACAACTAGAGAGCAGTCCTGAGCTACCATCTACCTCATTGGAGACTCTTGGACTATCTTTGATCGGACTTTACTGGCTTTATCTTGCACTGAATGTTATTCACAATATTCCCTTTATCATGCATCTGTACACTGTGTGAACGGTTCGATTGCATTGAAACATAGAAAATAGGTGCAGGAGTAGGCCATTCGGCCCTTCGAGCCTGCACCGCCATTCAATATGATCATGGCTGATCATCCAAATCAATATCTCATACCTGCCTTCTCTCCATACCCCCTGATCCCTTTAGCCACAAGGGCCACATCTAACTCCCTCTTAAATATAGCCAATGAACTGGCCTCAACTACCTTCTGTGGCAGAGAATTCCACAGATTCACCACTCTCTGTGTGAAAATGTTTTTCTCATCTCGGTCCTAAAAGACTTCCCTCTTATCCTTAAACAGTGACCCCTTGTTCTGGACTTCCCCAACATCGGGAACAATCTTCCTGCATCTAGCCTGTCCAACCCCTTAAGAATTTTGTAAGTTTCTATAAGATCCCCCCTCAATCTTCTAAATTCTAGCGAGTACAAGCCTAGTCTATCCAGTCTTTCTTCATATGAAAGTCCTGCCATCCCAGGAATCAGTCTGGTGAACCTTCTCTGTACTCCCTCTATGGCAAGAATGTATTTCCTCAGATTAGGAGACCAAAACTGTACGCAATACTCCAGATGTGGTCTCACCAAGACCCTGAACAACTGCAGTAGAACCTCCCTGCTCTTATACTCAAATTGCAATCATGTATTGTTTTGTCACTGGCTGGTTTGCATGCAACACTGTACATGTGCCTATGCAATAAACTAAACTCAGACTCATTGTGTCTCTATGTTTGGGAAGAAGCAGGAAGAAGAATTGGGATTGAGAATACCTTGTCCAGTTGAGTTGGCCACGTTGACGCTGACAATGTCTCCGGCCAAATTGCAAGGAGGCAGAGTTACGATCGCTGACATGGAGCGGAGACTCCCCACGACCTGACCCGTACTCTCAATCGCCAGCGAGATCGTAAAATCTGTTCACATTAAAAAAAAAAAAAAGTTAGAGGACGTAAGATGGATCCGATCCTGATTAAATCTTATCGTTGTATGCTTCATTGTCACCTTCCCCGAGCTACCAATGATCTATTCTATGGTAGACAAAAATGCTGGAGAAACTCAGCGGGTGAGGCAGCATCTATGGAGCGAAGGAAATAGGCGATGTTTCGGGCCGAAACCCTTCTACATTTTCCTTGAACTTCATCCCCTTTGATATCTTGTTTTCACACCTCACCCTTCCATATCTCTGTGTCTCCCTCTCCCCTGACTCTCAGTCTGAAGAAGGGTCTCAACAGGAAACAGCAACCATTCCTTCTCTCCTGAGTCACTGCAGCCTTTTGTGTCCATCTTCAGAGAGATCTCTGACATCTTTCGTGTCACTAATATACACGGAATATATAACACAGAACTAGGAAATGTGCTAAAACAAAATGGGCGCAACATGCTGGAGTAACTCAGCGGGTCAGGCAGCATCTCTGTGAACATGGACAGGTGAAGTTTCGAGTCGGGACCCTTCCGGGTCTTGTTTTTCTCCCCAATTGTCTGAACATACTGTGACTGTCTCGATTGTGATCTCGTGTCGTCTTTCTGCTGACTGGTTAGCACGCATCAAAACTTTTCACTGTACCTCGGTACACGTGACAATAAACTAAACTCAACTCCAGTGGGCACTGCCTATGCAAACACGCCACATTCCACTTCAGGGCTGGGCGGTTGGTAGTGCAGTAGGTAGCGTTCCAACATGACAGCCCCAAAATCATGGGTTCAATCCTGGCCTTGGGTGCCATTCAAGTAGATTTTACACATTCTCCACGTGACCCATGTTGGAGGTCTCCTCCAGGTGCTTTGGTTTAGTTTAGAGATACAGAGCGGATACAGGCCCTTCGGCCCACCGAGTCCACACCGACCAGTGATCCCCGCACATTAACACTATCCTACACCCACTAGGGACAATTTACATTTATACTAAGCCAATTAACCTACAAACCTGTACGTCTTTGGAGTGTGGGGGTGGGGGGGTGGGGGTCCATAGATCTCGGAGAAAACCCATGCGATCACGAGGAGAACGTTAAAAACTCCGTACAGACAGCACCCGTGGTAAGGATCGAACCCGTGTCCCTGGGGCTGTAAGGCAGCAACTCTACCGCTGCATCACCGTGCCAACCAGCCAACACGATCTGCCAACCCACCTCACTGCGGCACTTGCACTTTTTTCACATTGTATCTGCACTTTCTCTCTATGTGTAACCTCATGTTCGACATTGTTCCCTTTGCACTCCCTGTTGTACTGTGCTTGGCTTGATTGCCCTCATGTGTGGTGTGGTGTGGTGTGGTTTGATAGCATGCACTGCAACACTTGTCACTGCATCTGGGTACACAATAATAGAGCTGTACCTGTACCTGTCTGAAGAAGGATTTTCGGCCCGAAACGTTGCCTATCTCCTTCGCTCCATAGATGCTGCTGCACCCGCTGAGTTTCTCCAGCATTTTTGTCTACCTTTGATTTTCCAGCATCTGCAGTTCCTTCTTAAACACTACATCCTGCAATCCTTTCCTCTCTCCACCTGGTAACCACTCGCAATGACAGAGCTCAGAGTGAAGTATTGCTCGTGGGAGGCTAGTATTGAACGCATGATTGATGAGGCACATTCGTTGGACATGACTGAGTGTAATTAGGTTCTCAACACTGGAGATATTGATCTGGAAGAGGATGTGCCTGTGGTTCACTTATTAGAGTCATAGAGTGATACAGCGTGGAAACAGGCCCTTCGGCCCAACTTGCCCACACTGACCAACATATCCCAGCTACGCCAGTCCCACCTGTGGTAAAACTCGTGGTAAACACGGAGAATGAACGTAGCGGGTACGTCGGAGCTCGGGGACGTCTCTTAACGCTAACGGCAGGTACTCGGGAAGACTCGCTAACGGCAGGTAAGCACGGGAAGACTCGTGAAGATTTTTCAACAGGTTGAAAAATGTCCACGAGAGCCCCGAGTACCGACGAGCGGCCATTACCGTAAATCTCCGAGTTCGAATCAGGGCAAACTCGGGAGAACTCTTGGAATGAACTCGTACCGTGGGACAGGGGTTTAACTGGTTCTTAAAAGTTGTGATAGTCCCAGCCTCAACTACCTCCTCTGGCAGCTCATTCAATACACCCACCACCCTCTGCGTGAAAAAGCCACCCCTCAGATTCTTATGCAATCTTTACCCCTTCACCTTAAACCTGTGTCCTCTGGTCCTCTGCCAATGGAGTTCGGAGAATTTGTGCTGAAGCATGAAGTTGTATCTCTCGAGTGTTTGTGGGGAGTCCCTGGGTCAGAACGATACAACCAGCTGGAGGTCAGTGATACCAGGTACACACATGCATTGGACCAGGTCTGAGGTCTTGATCTTCAGACAGCTCAAGTCCATCCTTACCCACATTGGATAGAGTGGATGTGGAGCGGATGTTTCCACAAGTGGGAGAGTCTAGGGCCAGTGGGCAGAGCTTCAGAAGAAAAGGACATATCTTTAGAATGGAGATGAGGAAGGATTTCTTCAGCAAGAGAGTGGTGAATCTGTGGGATCTGCGGCAGGCCCAGTCATTGGGCATTTTTAAAGCGGAAACCAATAGGTTCTTGATTAGTGAGGGCATCAAAAATTACGGGGAAAAGGCAGGAGAATGGTGTTGAGAGGGGAAAACAGATTAGCCGTGATCGAATGGCGGAGTAGACTTGATGGGTGGAACGGCCCAACTCTGCTCCTCTGCCTTATGGTCTTATGGTAAGTTTTCTCATTAATGTTGCTTTTATTGACAGGTGGCTCCTACTGAAGGGCGTTGGTCCATGTTTTCATAAGTTCATGTTCTTAAGTTATAGGAGCAGAATTAGGCCATTCGGCCCATCAAGTCCACTCCACCATTCAATCATGGCTGATCTATCTTTCCCTCTCGACCGCATTCCACCTGCCTTCACCCCATAACCACTGACACCTGTACTACCTGTACTAATCAAGAATCTATTACAGGTACAGGATACTGAGTTGGATGATCAGCCATGATCATATTGAATGGCGGTGCAGGCTCGAAGGGCCGAATGACCTTCTCCTGCACCTATTTTCTATGTTTTCTATCTGTCTCTGCCTTAAAAAAATATCTACTGACTTGGCCTCCACAGCCTTCTGAGGCAATGAAAGAGACAAGACTGAGACAGCTCCGTCAGCCCACCTGGCCCATGCTGCCATTTTTGCCCAATACACCAATTGCATTTGCCCACATTGAGACCCCACCTCCCTGTCCTGATTATTTAGTGCCTGTGTAAATGCCTCTTGAACACAGCGATTGCATTCGACTTCCACAAGGCAGCACAGTGGCACGGCGGTAGAGTGCTGCCTCACAGCGTCAGAGACTTGGGTTCGACCCTGACTACAGGTGTTGGCTGCACAGAGTTGTACCTTCTCCCAGTGACCGCGTGGATTTTCAATGGGTGATCCGATTTCTTCCCACATTCCAAAGACCCACAGGCTAATTCCTGGGATGTCAGGACTTTCATATGAAGAAAGACTGGATAGACTCGGCTTGTACTCGCTAGAATTTAGGAGATTGAGGGGGGATCTTATAGAAACTTACAAAATTCTTAAGGGGTTGGACAGGCTAGATGCAGGAAGATTGTTCCCGATGTTGGGGAAGTCCAGGACAAGGGGTCACAACTTAAGGATAAGGGGGAAATCCTTTAAGACCGAGATGAGAAAAACATTTTTCACACAGAGAGTGGTGAATCTCTGGAACTCTCTGCCACAGAGGGTAGTTGAGGCCAGTTCATTGGCTATATTTAAGAGGGAGTTAGATGTGGCCCTTGTGGCTAAAGGGATCAGGAGGTACGGAGAGAAGGCAGGTACAGGATACTGAGTTGGATGATCAGCCATGATCATATCGAATGGCGGTGCAGGCTCGAAGGGCCGAATGGCCTACTCCTGCACCTATTTTCTATGTTTCTATGTATCTAGGCTTGTAGGTTAATTGGCTCCTGTAAATTGGCCCTAGTGTGCAGGATAGAACTGGTGTACTAGTTGTTGGTCGGCATGGACTCAGTGGGCCAAAGTGACCCTGTTTCCATCTCTAAACAATACAAAACTAAACTAAACTAAACTATAGAGAAACAAGGAACTGCAGGTTCTAATTTACACCCATAAAAAACATGAAGTGCTGGAGTAACTCAATGGGTCAGACAGCAAGAGGTCTGAAGAGGGGTCCCGACCCAAAGTGTCACCTATCCGGGTTCTCCAGAGATGTTGCCAGCCCCAGATACTTTGTATTCAAAAGGGAACTGCAGATGCTGGAATATCGAAGGTACACAAAATTGCTGGAGGAACTCAGCGGGTGCAGCAGCATCTATGGAGCGAAGGAAATAGGCGACGTTTCGGGCCGAAACCCTTCGGCCCGAAACGTCGCCTATTTCCTTCGCTCCATAGATGCTGCTGCACCCGCTGAGTTCCTCCAGCAATTTTGTGTACCTTCCAGATACTTTGTATCTTGTTTTATAGATTAGCTCCACTCTGAGCTTGTTGGAGATGAGGATATGAGTTGGCCAGAACCACAAGGACAATCCATTGCCATTACCAACCTGAGCACCAGAGGGAGCACTAGCTCCATTCTTCATCACGCCCCGGGTCCCACCCTGAGAATGAACGAATGCAGGAATGTCAGATTAACTCAAGGCTGCAGAAGGGTAATTAGGTGATTCACAGCAGGTAGACAGGGACAGGGCGAGGGCAGTCACGACTAGCACAGGGACATATTTGAAATGATCATTTGAAAGTGGCAAAGTTCCAAAGGCAAATGTTTAGGAGGACAAAAATCCGGAATAAACAGTGGCAGATATCACAATGTGTCTAAGACTTTAGAAAAATAAATAGAAAGAAGAAGGGGGGGGGAGAGAGAAGGGGGAAATTATAGAGGGGGAGAGACAGAGACACAGAGACAGAGAGAAGGGGAAAATTATAGAGGGGGAGAGACAGAGACACAGAGACAGAGAGAAGGGGAAAATTATAGAGGGGGAGAGACAGAGACACAGAGACAGAGAGAAGGGGAAATTAGATTAGATTAGATCCTTTATTTGTCATTATGATGGGGACAGTTACAGAGGCAGAGAGAGAGACACACACACACACAGGGGAGAGACAGACAGACAGACAAACACACTGAAAGAAAATGTAGCCAGTGAATGAGAAAGGTAGTGAATAAAAAGATTAGCGGGGAGAGAGGAAAGTTGCCTGAAGAGTCGTGAGGGAAAGACACAGAAAAGATAGTGAATGGGAATCAAACGAGAGGGAGTGGGTGGATATTCAGTGGGACCTGGAGGTGGGGTGGGGGAGAGAGGGGGCAAAATGCAACACAACTGTAGGAGCCACTCACCTTGTGCCCATGAGATGGAGGCCAGAGCTAGGAGAATGAGCAGCTTCATGGTGCAGGAGATACCAGTGGCAGTGTGTGAGGGATCTCAGCGGAGGCACGGGGCGCTTGTCACTACGGTAGATCCACGGAGACAATGTGAGGAGTCTCAGTCTCCACCAGGGCTTTGCATTGATGGCCACAACCAATCATACAGGCAGCAAACAGGCCGAGCAGGTTCGACCAGAATCATTTGCTCCTCGTTCCCTCACTGGGTTATTTCCATCTGTGGCCTCCACACCCAGCCCTCGGGCCCCCAGCCAAGCAACAGACAATAGGGTGCAGGAGTAGGCCATTCGGCCCTTCGAGCCCAGCACCGCCATTCAATGTGATCATGGCTGATCATCCCCAAACCTGCCCACCGCAAGAACAAGTCGTAGAGAGGTTGTGTCCGAGTGGTCACGCCCATTCGGCCCATCGAGTTCATACTCGCCCAATGTAAAACTAACTTCCACCCCCCCAAACACCAGTTGACATAGAGACATAGAAAATAGGTGCAGAAGTAGGCCATTCGGCCCTTCGAGCCAGCACCGCCATTCAATATGATCATGGCCGATCATACAAACTCAGTACCCCCGTTCCTGCATTTTCCCCATATCCCTTGATTCCGTTAGCCCTAAGAGCTAAATCTAACAGTTCTATCCTTCCTTGTACTTTCAGTCCGAGGAAGGGTCCCAACCCGAAACATCGCCCATCCTTTTTCTTCAGGTGTAGCGGTAGAGTTGCTGCCTCACAACGCCAGAGACCCGGGTTCGATCCTGACCACGGGTGCTGTCTGTGCGGAGTTTGCACGTTCTCCAAGTGACCGCGCGGGCTTACTCCAGGAGCTCCGATTTCCTCCCACACTTCAAAGGCGGGCAGGTTTGTAGGTTAATTGGCTTCTGTAACTTGTAAATTGTCCCTAGTGTTTAGGACTAGTGCTAGTGTACGGGGTGATTGCTGGTCGGTGCCGACTCGGTGGTCTGCAGGGCCTGTTTCCCCTCTGTATCTCTAAAGTCTAAAGAATAATCATGCAAGTTATTTTCCCCGAAAAGTTAAATGTTTTCCATTGGATGAGTGTAAGGCCTTGGTGAAGATCAACGGGCTTGCCCCCACCTACATCAAAAGTCTGCTTACCCACCACACCACCTCCAGGTCCCTCAGATCGGCCGACTTGGGGTTACTGAACATCCTGCGGTCTAGGCATAAGCTCAGGGGCGACCACGCCTTAGCGGTTGCAGCTCCTAGACTGTGGAACAGCATCCCCCTTCCCATCAGAACTGCCCCCTCCATCGACTCCTTTAAGTTGAGACTTAAAACTCATCTTTACTCCCAAGCCTTTCTTGACGTCCTCTGAGTGAGGGCTACATGTATGTAGTGATGTATGTACTTAATCTATGAACCAATGTTGTATAATGTTAGTACCTCCACCAATGTAAAGCACTTTGGTCAACAAGAGTTGTTTTTTAAATGTGCTATAGAAATAAAAGTGACTTGAATGTTGTATGGGAATGTTGGTGGCCTTTAGATAGACACAAAAACCTGGAGTAACCCAGTGGGACAGGCAGCATCTCTGAAGAGAAGGAATGGGTGACGTGGGTCTTGACATTTGGGTCTGGTCTTTGGGTCGGTGAGAGGTGGGTGTGGGCTCGGTGGGCCGAGGGACCTGTATCCACTCTGTATTCAGATTCACAGACACAGATTCAACCTTTATTGTCATTGTGCAGTGTACAGTACAGAGACAACGAAATGCAGTTAGCATCTCCCCAGAAGAGCGAACATAGAATAATGAGCAGTGAATATATATACGTACATACGGCTGTAGTAGTGCAATTTCTCTGGGGGAAGGAGTGTCCGGGGGGGGTGACAGGCAATCACCAAGGTGCAGAGTTAAGTCATGTAACAGCCGCAGGGAACCAGGATATCTCTAAAGTCGAATGTCTAAATAGGTTTGGTGAAGCCCTTCTATCTTTCCTGAAGATACCCTGCCACCATGAACTGACCACGATGGTCCACTTGTAGCTGGAGATGCTGTTACATGAAGTTACAGACATGACATCCTTGCTCTCTGCTCAATGAAACCTACTGTTCGGCATTCTGCTCTAATTGCTAGCTAAACTCACCATTCTACTGCTGAGCCAAGCCCGGATACGCACAGATCTCACTGTTTATTTGCCCTTTCAGACTTGTCCTCCTGCCATCTACAATCTCCTGCCCTAAACAATGTCACACCTCACAGTCTTCAGCGTAAAATCACTTCTACCGCCGATCTCTCTATTCCACTGGGCTGTCTAATGCCACCTCGAAGCCTCACAACACACTGCACGTCACGAGGGTCTATCTTCGGTTGAAGGATGAAAAGGCATCATATTGAAACATATAAGATTATTAACGGTTTGGACATGCTAGACGCAGGAAACATGTTCCCGATGTTGGTGGGGGGGGGGGGGCACCAGAGCCAGAGGCCACAGTTTAAGAATGAGGAGTAAGCCATTTAGAACGGAGATAAGGAAAAACTTTTTCACACAGAGAGTGGTGAGTCTGTGGAAGGGGCCTCACAGGGTGGTGGAGGCCAATTCTCTGGATGCTTTCAATAGAGAGTTGGATAGAGCTCTTAAAGACAGCGGAGTCAGGGGATATGGGGAGAAGGCAGGAACGAGGTACTGAGTGTGGATGATCAGCCGTGATCACAGTGAATGGCGGTGCTGGCTCGAAGGGCCGAATGGCCTACTCCTACACCTTTTGTCTATTGTCTATTAAAACAGCATCTGCAGTTCCTTCCTACACATTTGTTCTATTCACTTGTTCCCTGTTGAAAGTTATTAGTAGTCTCAGGGAATCCCCCTGAAATAAGAGCATGGGTTTGCTGGTGTTCTACAAATGCGCCAATCCCTGTTCCCATTCCCCTTTACTTTCCTTCGACTTCAACTCTCTCCCAATGGTCTTTCTTCCCCAGAGTGACGTATATCCTCACGATGATCGTCATTCCAGTAAACCACGGATCAAATCCCACTGGCCCTCGCACTAGTCCCAGCTACAACAAACTAGTGAAGCATAAGATTCTTTAACTTCCTTTGTCAAGCTGCCACTCCTGATCTGGTGACGTCAAGTATGAGGTTATTGCAATAAACAACATTCCTGACATTACTCTCTCTCTCTCTCTCTCTCTCTCACCCTCTCTCTCTCTCCACTCTTGCAGGCAATGGCTGAATATTCGGAGCGGACATCATTGGGCTTGCAGCTGCATGTTCACTCCTGGTCTGTGAAACCCCTCTCACTCCAGGTCTGTCTGACTCACTCACACTCCCTGTCCTACGAGTCCCACCGCCCTCACTCCTGTTTGTGAAACTCATTCTCACTCCGTGCCTGCCTGACAAGTCCCACTCCAGGGGTCCGAGTGCTGATCCTGGTCCCACTCCAGGTTAGTGAGTCCACTCCCGAAAAATCCTGAAATATGCCCCTGTCCCACTTAGGAAACCTGAACGGAAACCTCTGGAGACTTTGCGCCCCACCCAAGGTTTCCGTGCGGTTCCCGGAGGTTGCAGGTGGTTGCCGGAGGTTGCAGGTAGTGGAAGCAGGTAGGGAGACTGACAAAAACCTCCGGGAACCGCACGGAAACCTTGGGTGGGGGCGCAAAGTCTCCAGAGGTTTCCGTTCAGGTTTCCTAAGTGGGACAGGGGCATAAGGCTTTTTCATTTAATTAACCATAAGGGTTTTTGAAGGGTCTCGACCCGAAATGTCACCCACTCCTTCCCTCCAGAGATGCTGCCTGTCCCGCTGTGTTACTCCAGCACTTTGAGTCCATCTTCAGTTTAAACCAGCATCTGCAGTTCCTTCCTACACAGACGTTTTGATCCAGTCGGTTTCAGTCAGTTAGTTTATTGTCCCGTGTACCGAGGTACAGAAACATGGGTTATACTATGGGCCGCTGTCTTCCCCCTTACCAAGGCGTGGTATCAAAAGCTATGGGCAGGAGCAACTCAGCGAGTCAGGCAGCATCTATGGAGCAGATTGGACAGATGACTCTGGGACATATTCGGAGATGGACAGATGTCAAGTGCTGTCATCAACTCGGTGAAAGGCTCTCTGTGGTCTGAGTGAGATGACTGTCAGGGATCAGGAACCTTCTGCAGAATTGCCTGGCCACACACTCATCTCTCCACGGCCATCGGGAAGAAGGTACAGGAGCCTGAAAACTGTAACATCCAAGTTCAGGAACAGCTTCTTCCCTACAGACATCAGGCTATTAAACACAACAACCTCAAATAAGCTCTGAACTGTATAGACTATTATTAATATTATTGCATTCTTATTGTATGTTTTTTGAGTATGTGTGTATATGCATATAAATATATATGTGTGTGTGTACTTGTGAGTATGTGTATATATACACACTGAATTTTTTTTTCTCTTGTTCATCATATTGTTCACAGTGTATTATATTTACATATTCTGTTGTGCTGCAGCAAGCAAGAATTTCATTGTTCTAGCTGGGACACATGACAACAAACTCTCTTGATTCTCTTGACTTGACCTGTTGAACCCCTCCTGCACTTTGCTTATTAAACTAGGTGTTGGTACCTGGCAGGAGAAAGGGCTCAGGTTACAGAGTGGGGTGGAAGGGAGGTAGGGACCAAGGTGTGTAGGTGCCCCTGTCCCACTTAGGAAACCTGAACGGAAACCTCTGGAGACTTTGCGCCCCACCCAAGGTTTCCGTGCAGTTCCCGGAGGTTGCAGGTGGTTGCCGGAGGTTGCAGGTAGTGGAAGCAGGTAGGGAGACTGACAAAAACCTCCGGGAACCGCATGGAACACCTTGAGTGGGGCACAAAGTCTCCAGAGGTTTCCGTTCAGGTGTCCTAAGTGGGACAGGGGCAAAAGGGAGAGGAGAGGAGAGGGACTGGTTGGAGGGCAGGAGTGAGCCTGGGGAGGTGGGAGAGGCCCGGGGGGGGGGGGGGGGGGGGGGGGGGGGGGGTTAGGCAGAGCTGAGATAAGCAATGTTTACAGCAGGTGCCTGTCGCATTCCAGTGCAGGGCGTTAGCTGCAGGAGGGCGGGCCAGTGGCAGCTTCTCTCCCCACGTCAGGCAACTGGGGAACGGGTCGGGTGGCATTCCTCTCACAGCGAGCACAGCTCAGCCAAAGTGTCTCCAACCGAAACGTCCCCCATTCCCTATCTCCAGAGATGCGGCCCGTCCCGCTGAGTTACTCCAGTGTCTACCTTCAGCGAAACAAAGGGGCTGCCACCTGCCTGGTGTAGCCGCATGGAGTGTGAACTGCAAGGGTCATGGAGGCCAAATGTAGAAGGGTCCCGACCCGAAACATCATCCCTCCTTCTATGCCAGACCCGCTGGGTTACTCCATCACTTTGTGTCTTTCTTCTGTAGAAATGAAGAACTGCTGATGTTGGTTTTATACCAAAGACAGATACAAAGTGCTGGAGTAACTCAATGGGTTACACGCAGAGAATAGGTGGTGTTTTGTGTCAGAATTCTTCCTAAGACTTAAGGGCATGTCCCACTTAGACGACTCTTTAGGAGACTGCTAGGTACTAGTTTTAATAGAATTCACCTACGACAGCACCTACGACAACCAAAATTGCCGCCATTGTTGCCAAAGATTTTTGGACATGTTGAAAATTTTGCGGCAATCGCTTGTAGTCGCCCAAAAAATTGCCCACGTGGGACAGGCCCATCAGAGTCTGAAGAAAGGTTCCGACTAGAAAAGCCACCTGTTCTATTTCTCCAGAGATGCTGCCTGTCCCGCTGAGTTACTCCAGCATTTCGTGTCTATTTTCGGTGTAAAGCAGCATCTGCAGTTCCTTCCTACACAATACATGATTACATTCGAGATATCCACTGTGTACAGATACATGATAAAGGGGATAACACGAATAATGTTTAGTGCAAGATAAAGCCAGTCCAAGGATCTACAATGAAGTAGAATCATAGAAACATAGAAAATAGGTGCAGGAGTCGGCCATTCGGCCCTTCGAGCCTGCACCGCCATTCAATATGATCATGGCTGATCATCTAACTCAGTATCCTGTACCTGCCTTCTCTCCATACCCCCTGATCACTTCAGCCACAATGGCCACATCTAACTCCCTCTTAAATATAGCCAATGAACTGGCCTCAACTACCTTCTGTGGCAGAGAATTCCAGACATTCACCACTCTCTGTGTGAAAAATGGTGTTCTCATCTCGGTCCTAAAAGATTTCCCCCTTATCCTTAAGCTGTGACCCCTTGTTCTGGACTTCCCCAACATCGGGAACAATCTTCCTGCATCTAGCCTGTCCAACCCCTTAAGAATTTTGTACATTTCTATAAGTAGATGGTAGCTCAGGACTGCACCCTAGTTGTGGGCAGGATTATTCGTAAACCACATGACAAGTTGCAGTTCAGTGGCTTTTGTGTACAACCAATATCAGCAGTTCTTTGTTTCGATATGGTGGCTGTGATTTAATGGGGACATGCTCAAAGGCCATGCAGAACCAGTCTGACTGCAACAGCCAATGCAAGTATTTAAGAAGGAAGTGCAGATGCTGGAAAATCGAAGGTGCACAAAAATGCTGGAGAAACTCAGCGGGTGCAGCAGCATCTATGGAGCGAAGGAAATAGGCAACGTTTTGGGCCGAAACCCTTCCGGGTTTCGGCCCGAAACGTTGCCTATTTCCTTCAGGGTTTCGGCCCGAAACGTTGCCTATTTCCTTCGCTCCATAGATGCTGCTGCACCCGCTGAGTTTCTCCAGCATTTTTGTGTGCCAGCGCAAGTATTTCTTTACACAGAGAGTGGTGAATCTCTGGAATTCTCTGCCACAGAAGGTAGTTGAGGCCACAGTTCATTGGCTATATTTAAGAGGGAGTTAGATGTGGCCCTTGTGGCTAAAGGGATCAGGGGGTATGGAGAGAAGGCAGGTACGGGATACTGAGTTGGATGATCAGCCATGATCATATTGAATGGCGGTGCAGGCTCGAAGGGCCGAATGGCCTAGTCCTGCACCTATTTTCTATGCTTTCTATGTTTCTCATTTTCACCCTACAAAGAGCTTACTTACTTTATCATTGTTACTTTTTTTTGCATATCTTTCATTCATTGTTCTTTATCTCTCCACATCATCATCTATATGTCTCGTTGCACCTTATCCCTAACCAGTCTGAAGAAGGGTCTCGACCCGAAACGTCACCCATTCCTTCTCTCCAGAGATGCTGCTTGTCCCGCTGAGTCACTCCGAGTCCAGTCAAGTCAAGTTTTATTCGTCACTTGCACATGAAGTGCAAGTGAAATGAATTTGCCAGCAGCGGTACAATGAAAAATAACACACAAACACACAATAAAAATTTAACACAAACATCCACCACAGCATTCATCATTGTGGTGGAAGGAACAAAGTTTGGTCAGTCCTCCTCCATTTCCCCCCGTGATCGGGACCACAACCAGCTTTTTGTGTCTATCTTCTGTGACAATAGACCAGTACATGTGATAATAATTCAGCATAAAGCCAATAGCAAAGGCACCCTCTTGCTGCTCCCTGAGATGGGATGAAGAGAGACCTTCAGTTCAACATGAGTCTCCTGCTCAGTATCGCCACCTGGTGGTTATTTTGGACTTTTAGGCTTTAGAGATACAATGCAGAAACAGGCCCTTTGGCCCAACGAGTCCGTGCTGGCCAACGATCACCCCGCCCACTACACTATCCTACACACTAGGGGGGAATTTACAATATTACCTACAAATCCGATACGTCTTTGGCCTGTGGGAGGAAACCAGAGCACCTGGAGAAAACCCACTCGGTCACAGGGAGAACGTACAAACTCCGTACAGACAGCACCCGTAGCCCGGATCGAACCCGTGTCGCTGACATTGTAAGGCAGCAACTCCACCGCTGCGCCACCGTGCCACAATGATAATGAAAAAAGCAATAAAACAATAAGAATCTGAAGGTAGACAAAAATGCTGGAGAAACTCAGCGGGTGCAGCAGCATCTATGGAGCGAAGGAAATAGGCAACGTTTCGGGCCGAAACCCTTCTTCAGACTGATCCTGCAGTTCCTGATATCTGCAGTTCCTTCTTGAACAATAAGAATCTGAAGACTGGTCTCGACCTGAAACGTCACCTATTCCTTTTCTCCAGAGATGCTGCCTGACCCGCTGTGTTATTCCAGCATTTTGTGTCTGTCTTCAATGTAAACCAGCGTCTGCAGTTCCTTCCAACTCATTTTGTCCACTCCACTGTGATATCTCCTCAAGGTAAGTCGTCTTTGAAGAAATTCTCCTCCTCTCTCCAACGAGAGTTCAGCAACACCCCCTCTCGCTGCTTCCCCCTCTGTGGTTCCTCCTGTTCTCCAGCTCTCTCACATACCTTTCATTCATTTGTTCTCTGGCCCTTCCATACCTCTTATTTCCTTCTCCCCGACACCCAGCCTGAAGAAGGGTCTCGACCCGAAACGTCACCTATCCCTTTTCTCCAGAGATGCTGCCTGACCCGTTGAGTTACTCCAGCACTTTGTGTCTATCTGAGCTTTTGAGACATCTTGATTAGTGCAGGAGAATGGGTTTAGGAGGGAGGGATAGATCAGCCATGATTGAATGGCAGCGCAGGCCTGATGGGCCGAATGGCCTAATACTACTCCTATTCCTTATGCCCTTATAACACTGGCTTTGTCTGTTTTAGTTGGGATATCTCCAGTAGATGTGACTGGAGCTGGTTGTTACTAATTCAATCTCGTTCCGGCTTCGATTATAACTCTCACACCCACTCCAATTGCTAAAGTCAAGCTAAGGTTTTTAAGGCTGGAAATAGATGCTCCTCCCTCCAGCTCCATTCAGACTTAGACTTGAAGATTGAGACTTGGACCATGAAGAAATTTACAATAGAAACAAATGCTAGCTTCAACAACTGCAACCGTTCAATATTAACATAGTGTCATTCAGCATGGAAGTTGGCACTTTGGCCCATCCAGTCTGTACTGACCCACCACCCATACACACAAATCCCACAATAATCCTATTATTTGATTAACATACAGTACATAGAGTGTAGAACAGTACAACACAAGAACAGGCCATTCAGCCCACAGCCTTTGTGCCAAACATGATGCCAAGCCAATTCTCATCTACCAGCATGTAATCCATACCTGTCCAATCTCTGCATATTCAAGTACCTGCCCAAATATCTTAAAACCCACTGTCATATCCGCCTTCCCAGCCGTTGTGACGCTCCACTAAGGTCAGCCATCGTCCTCCGCCTGTTCCACCGTTGAGGTCTTGGTTGGATTGCCCTTTGTCAGGGACCTCCCCCTCGACCTTACCGCCATGGGTGGCCCTACCAGGAGCATAGCTCCAGACGGCATCGCTCTCAGGATCTCAGGACCACACAAGCTTCTCCACCACGACTAGGTGACAATCCACGGAGAAGGCAGTGGCCAGAGGGTGGTGAATCTGTGGACTTCATTGCCATAGAAGGCTGTGGAGGCCAAGTCAATGGATATTTTTAAGGCGGGGATAGAAAGATTATTGATTACTAAGGGTATCAGGGGTTATGGGGAGGAGGCAGGAGAATGGGGTTACGAGGGAGAGATAGATCAGCCAGTAGACTTGATGGGCCAAATAGTCCAATTCAGCTTCTATCATTGATGAAGTTATGAACAACACCTGTGAGAATAAACCCCTTTGTGAGCCAGCAATAACAGCGATAAAGATGTGGTGACGTGTGGTGTGTGATTTCTCAGGAAGTCTTGCAATAAGGTGCTGGGGAGATAGGTCGAAATGTGTGGTGAAGGAACTGCAGATGCTGGTTTAAACCAAAGATAGACACAAAATGCTGGAGTGACTCAGCGGGACAGGCAGCATCTCTGGAGAAAAGAATGGGTGAAGAAGGGTCTCGACCCGAAACGTCACCTATTCCTTCTCTCCAGAGACGCTGCCTGACCCACAGAGTAACTCCAGCTTTTTGTGTCTATCGTCTATTTCCATCTCCCTTGAAGGCAGCGAGTTCCAGCCAGTAACTCTCCGCACAGCAAGGTTTGTCCTCTCAGAAAAGGGGCGGCATGTTAGAGTTGCTGCCTCACAGCGCCGGAGACCCAGGTTCAATCCTGACTAAGGGTGCTGACTGTTTAAGAAGGAGAAGATACACACAAAATGCTGGAGTAACTCAGTGGGACAGGCAGCATCTCTGGAGAGAAGGAATGGGTGACATTTCGGGTCGAGACCCATCTTCAGAGTGAGAGCCTGTTTCTGTGTCCATCTTCGGAAGGGGGATAGGAAGTCTATCGACCGTAGGTGAGAGATGGGGGGGGGGGGGGGTACATGGCGGAACCCCGGCAATCACCGGCTGCCGACAGACAGGTTGTTCTCGGCACAGGCAGGGGGATGTGATGGGATTTTAGAAAGTGCTGTGACCTGTCAGACTGCTTGCTTCTCACCGAGGAGCCTACGCTTGCTGGTTGCCACGGAAACCGGCGGGTTCCCAAGCAACCGCTCCATCACCGTGGCTGGAGTTCGCCCTCTGCATCTAATTAAAGTGTCGCAGTGCCTGATTACTCCATTCAAAAAACAAAACCAAAAAAACCCCTCTCTCCGAACTCAGCCACGTACTAATTCCTCCTACGCCCATTTGTTGGGTGAATTCCGTGCATCGCGGTAAATATTTGGCTTGCAGTTGTCAGCGCCTCATTAGCGCTTGTGGTGAACCTGACACAGTCTGGTGTGTGTAGCAATGGGGCAGTAAGTGGGGGCAATAGATTAGCTATATCTCGTCAAGGAGGCGGGCAATAATAAAGGCACCACCAATATTCCAGTCAACGGCTGTAATCATTCACGAAAATACATGTAATACTTTGTTTAACAATTCCCACCCGCATCACTGCCGTATACATTTGTCAGTCTTCGGTTTAAACCAGCGTCTGCAGTTCCCCCCCCCCCCCCCCCCCACGTACAGTATTTGATCACATTGAATGGCGGTGCTGGCTCGAAGGGGCGAATGGCCTACTCCTGCACCTATTGTCTATTGTCTATTTTGTCTGAGACTGAAGAAGGGTCTCGACCCGAAGCACCACCTATTCCTTCTCTCCAGAGACGCTGCCTGTCCCACTGCGTTACTCCAGAATTCTGTATCTGTCTTCGGTTTATAAACCAACATCTGCAGTTCCTCACCTACACGTTAGTGACAGAGGAGGGTGCGTGTCTTCAGCTCAGGAACATGAGAAGCTGAAAGATGATGAATTGTAAATCCAGAACCAGGGGCCACAGTTTAAGAATAAGGGGTAAGCCATTTAGAACGGAGATGAGGAAACACTTTTTCTCACAGAGAGTGGTGAGTGTGTGGAATTCTCTGCCTCAGAGGGCGGTGGAGGCAGGTTCTCTGGATACTTTCAAGAGAGAGCTAGATAGGGCTCTTAAAGATAGCGGAGACAGGGGATATGGGGAGAAGGCAGGAACGGGGTACTGATTGTGGATGATCAGCCATGATCACATCGAATGGCGGTGCTGGCTCGAAGGGCCGAATGGCCTACTCCTGCACCTATTGTCTATTGTCTATTGTAAAATTGGGACGTGGTGACTGAAGGGATGGGTGACCGATGCAATCCTTCAGGAGACCATCCAAGACCATCAATATTGTGCTTGGTCCTTGGCGAGAATGTCCATGCCCCCCCCCCCCCGCTCCTTCCCCACTGTCCTGCAAATTAATTTCCATCAAGTGCCTGTCCAACCCTGAATGACTCTATTTCCAGCTGTGTACGAAGGAACTGCAGATGCTGGTTTAAGGTGAGGATCGGCACAAAATGCTGGAGTAACTCAGCGGGTCAGGCAGCATCTCTGGAGAAAAGGAATGGGTGAAGAAGGGTCTCGACCCGAAACCTCACCTATTCCTTCTCTCCAGAGACGCTGCCTGTCCCACTGAGTAACTCCAGCTTTTTGTGTCTATCGTCTATTTCCATCTCCCTTGAAGGCAGCGAGTTCCAGCCAGTAACTCTCTGCACAGCAAGGTTTGGCCTCACAGAAAAGAGGCGGCATGTTAGAGTTGCTGCCTCACAGTGCCGGAGACCCAGGTTCAATCCTGACTAAGGGTGCTGACTGTTTAAGAAGGAACTGCAGGTGCTGGAAAATCGAAGGTGTACAAAAATGCTGGAGAAACTCAGCGGGTGAGGCAGCATCTATGGAGCGAAGGAAATAGGCAAAGTTTCGGGCCGAAACCCAAGGGTTTCGGCCCAAAACGTTGCCTATTTCCTTCCCAAGGGTTTTGGGCCGAAACTTTGCCTATTTCCTTCGCTCCATAGATGCTGCTGCACCCGCTAAGTTTCTCAAGCACTTTTGTCTACCTAATTCTACTCCTATTCCTTATGACTTTTACCCTATCATCAGTGTGTGCCTTTGGCTGGAAGTTGTTTCGTTTCGGGTCGAGACCCTTCTTCAGACTGTCTTCGGTTTAAACCAAGATGCTGCCTCACCAGCTGAGTTTCTCCAGCATTTTGTTTAAGAAGGAACTGCAGATGCTGGAAAATCCAGGGTACACAAAAATGCTGGAGAAACTCAGCGGGTGCGGCAGCATCTATGGAGCGAAGGGAATAGGCAACGTTGGCTGGTAGACAAAAATGCTGGAGAAACTCAGCGGGTGAGGCAGCATCTATGGTGCGAAGGAGATAGGCAACGTTTCGGGCCTAAACCCTTCTTCTAACTTTGTGTGAATGGGTTTGTTGAGCAGTGTTTCACCAGCAGGGGGCACAACTGCTGTGGGTTTGGGCCCTGGATTGTGGACAGGTTGACATCTTGTTGAGAATGGTTCCAGAAATATTGGCGCAAAAACAAAGAACAAATATTTATAAATACATCTGTGTGGACAGATTGTAGAAAAAAAAGGTGCAGGAATGTGGGTAACAGGAGAATCGTCCTACCACAACCAGAGAGCAGTCCTGAACTACTATCCACCTCATTGGAGACCCTTGGACTATCTTTTATCGGACTTTACTGGCTTTACCTTGCACTGAACGTTATTCCCTTATCATATATATGTACACTGTTAATGGCTGGATTGTAATCATGTCTTATAGAAGTCTTATAGAAACTTACAAAATTCTTAAGGGGTTGGACAGGCTAGATGCAGGAAGTTTATTCCCGATGTTGGGGAAGTCCAGAACTAGGGGTCACAGTTTAAGGATAAGGGGGGAAATCTTTTAGGACCGAGATGAGAAAATCATTTTTTACACAGAGAGTGGTGAATCTGTGGAACTCTCTGCCACAGAAGGTAGCTGAGGCCAGTTCATTGGCTATATTTAAGAGGGAGTTAGATGTGGCCCTTGTGGCTAAAGGGATCAGGGGGTATGGAGAGAAGGCAGGGATGGGATACTGAGTTGGATGATCAGCCATGATCATATCGAATGGCGGTGCAGGCTCGAAGGGCCGAATGGCCTACTCCTGCACCTATTGTCTATGTTTCTATGTTTCTATGTATTATCCTTCCGCTGACTGGTTAGCACGCAACAAAAGCTTTTCACTGTACCCCCGGTACACGTGACAATAAACTAAACTAGGCCATTTGAGTCTGTACTGCCATTTGATAACTTTTGCCGAATTTTGCCTCATCCCATTGGCTTTGGCACACAAATCTAATCTTCAGCATAAATTTACCAATAGTTTTTTTTAATGAAATAAGGCCCCATAATTCTGCTACGTTTTCATGTAGAAGTCTTGCAAACCTTCAAAGATGGACACAAAGTGCTGGAGTAACTCTGCGGGTCAGACAGCATCTCTGGAGAAAAAGGATGGATGAATTTTTGAGTTGGGACTGAAAGTAGGGAGTGGGGGGGAGGGAGGGGGTGAACCCTTGACCTGCTGTCTGAAGAAGGGTCCCGATCCCAAAAATTCACCCATCCTTTTTCTCCAGAGATGCTGCCTGACCTCGTCAAAATATATTTTCAGGCTGCAGGCAATATAAACACTCCTTATTCTTTAAACTACGGTGCCCAGAAATCACATGGTTTACTCACTAATATATCTTTCCTAATCTGTGATTCACGGAATTCCATGCATTAGAGTGGCACAGACAACAGTTTCAAATTTCATATCAAGATGTATTCCTTTGTCAATATTTACCATTCAGTGCTCAGACTGTGTTATTCCTTAGGAATAAGGGTCAGCAGCCCGTGTGCAGAAGAAACCAGTGAGATGGTGCTGGCTGCCACTGGTTGCAGCTCCATAAGGATTGCATCTTAATGTATTATTTCTGAACCACTGACCCTCAATGGAGTACAGTTTCACACCACCAGCTCCCACTGGTTACTGTTCCACAGGGGCTGGAGGGCAAATAAATGGACTACTTCTTCAGTTTAGTTTAGTTTAGTCTAGAGATACAGCGTGGAAACAGGCCCTTCGGCCCACCGAGTCCAAGCCGACCAGCGATCCCGCACATCGAATAGAATAGAATAGTTTCTTTATTGTCATTGTAACATGAACCATGTACAACGAAATTGTAACATCAACACTATCCTACACACACGGGACAATTTTACACATACACCAAGCCGATCAACCTACAAACCTGCCCGTCTTTGGAGTGCGGGAGGAAACCGAAGATCTCGGAGAAAACTCATGCAGGTCACGGGGAGAACGTGCAAACTCCGTACAGGCAGCGCCTGTAGTCGGGATCGAACCCGGGTCTCTGGCGCTGTAAGCACTGTAATGCCCCTGTCCCACTTAGGAAACCTGAACGGAAACCTCTGGAGACTTTGCGCCCCACCCAAGGTTTCCGTGCGGTTGCCGGAGGTTCCCAGAGGTTTTTGTCAGTCTCCCTACCTGCCTCCACTACCTGCAACCTCCGGCAACCACCTGCAACCTCCGGGAACCGCACGGAAACCTTGGGTGAGGCGCAAAGTCTCCAGAGGTTTCCGTTCAGGTTTCCTAAGTGGGACAGGGGCATAAGGCAGCAACTCTACCGCTGAGCCACCGTGGCTGCCCTAAATCTTCTATAATAGTTTAATGGCTAGCATTCATTTTGAGGAGACTAGTATATAGAAGCATAGATATAATGCTGATGCTTTATAAGGTGGTGGTGAGGCCACATTTGGAATATTGTGTGTAGGACAAAACTGCAGATACTGGTTTACACCCAAGGTAGACTTCTTCAGACTGAAGAAGGGTTTCGGCCGGAAACGTTGCCTATTTCCTTCGCTCCATAGTTGCTGCTGCACCCGCTGAGTTTCTCCAGCACTTTTGTCTACCTTCGATTTTCCAGCATCCAGTAACTCAAGTCCGGCAGCATCTCTGGAGAAAAGGAATAGATGAGATTCCGGGTTGAGAACTGAGAGTCGGCAAGGTGGGAAACGAAAGATATGAAAAAGATAGAATATTGTGGAATATTTTGATCAAAGGTGGAATTTTGATGATTCTGGAAGCACGTGCTGGCTCTGGAGAGGGTCCAGAGAGTCTATTTTACGAGAATGCTCTCAGGAATGATTGGGTTAACATATGATGAGCATTTGATGGCTCTGGGCCTGTACTCGCTAGAGGTTATAAAGACAAGGGGGCATCTCATTGAAATCCACCGAATAATGAAAGGATTAGATAGAGTGGGCGTGAAGAGGATGTTTCCAGTAATGGGAGAGTTTAGAACCAGAGGGCGCAGCCTTGGAATAATAAGACGTACTTTTAGACTGGAGATGAAAAGGAATTTCTTTAGCTAGAGGGTGGTAAATCTGTGGAATTCATTGCCACAGATGGTAGTGGTGACAAAGACATTGGGTATTTTTAAAGCAGAGCAGTCAAAGATTACAGGGAGAAGGCAGGGGATACTTGATGGGCCGAATAGCCTAATTCTGCTCCTATGTCTTGAGGTCTTATGGATTATAAAGTTGAGAATTTGTGCGGGGGATAGGTTGATGTAGGGGATGAAGGGGTTGCTAATGCGAGCAGCAATTCATGTAGACATAGAAACATAGAAACATAGACAATAGGTGCAGGAGTAGGCCATTCGGCCCTTCGAGCCTGCACCGCCATTCAATATGATCATGGCTGATCATCCAACTCAGCATCCCATACCTGCCTTCTCTCCATACCCCCTGATCCCATTAGCCACAAGGGCCACATCTAACTCCCTCTTAAATATAGCCAATGAACTGGCCTCAACTACCTTCTGTGGCAGAGAACTCCACAGATTCACCACTCTCTGTGTAAAAATGTTTTTCTCATCTCGGTCCTAAAAGACATCCCCCTTATACTTAAACTGTGACCCCTTGTTCTCAGAACCACTAACGAAGGTGGCAACTGTCCTACGTGGCAACACACACACGTCCAAGTCACCAAAGGGCCTGTTTCCACGTTGTTAAACTAAACCAAACTAAACTTTAGGAGAGCCAGCACCTCCTCGACTGTAATACTGACTGACCTCAAGATAGACGCAAAATGCTGGATTAACTCAGCCCATCAGACAGCATCTTGGCAGAGAAGGAATGGGTGATGTTACATAACGTAATAGATGACGTAGATGTTCTCAAGACATCTCCATTGCTTGTCCCAAGTCTTCATGTCTTTCTCCACATTATATACAAAGCATTTCTCCCTCCCTCCCACTCAGTCTGAAGAAGGGTCTCGACCCGAAACGTCACCCATTCCTTCTCTCCAGAGATGCTGCCTGTCCCGCTGAGTTGCTCCAGCATTTTGTGTTCATCTTCGGGGTAAACCAGCATCTGCAGTTCCTCTCCCCCACAGAGCGTAAACACCCAGGAGTGCCTAAACACTGTGTCAGCAATCGGGAGACAAAGACAGAAATGTTTTCATCGATTTCAGATTAGCCAAGTGGGAAAGTGTTAAACATCATCAACAGATAGGGACGGTGTTTGCTACATGTTGCTGTACTGTCAGACAGCGAGATCAGTGAAGCAGGACCTTCCTCCATCAGGAAGTCTACTTTAAATCTGCTGGAGTGGGGAGGGACAGTGTAGAAGGGCACAAGCAAAGACCCTACAGCGAGCAAGATAGTCCACTCGACGAAAAAAATGTAGTACGGTCATGGGCAGATTCACGGGTAATTTTCGGCCCCATTTCCGTAACCGGCTTCCGTCTCCGCACCAAAGATCCCGTAGCGGAGCAAAGATACTAGTGCGGGGACGGAAGCCGGTTACGGAAACATCCTCGTAAAAATAAAAGTTCTTTGGGAAAAATCTTCTCCTCATTTTCAGAATTTGAATTTATTAACACAAACTGTTCCCCCGCAACGTTGATTACACTGCGGGTCGGGTCGGGTCGGGTCGGGTTATGGAAATGGATGAAAAAAAGGCCCACGTTCCGCTCCGTTGCGTACCACATGTCAGTCCATTGCATTTAGATAGAAGGAGTGGTCTATCTTGGGCAAAGGATCTTTGGGCACAAGTGGGAAAGCCAGGAATGCTGGCCGTGTAGTGGATGATGAGTACTAGCTGCTTCGGCAGTAAGGGCAGATCATAGCCCGTCCGTATCTAACCTGTGCCATGCTAGGTGTTCATTCAAATTAATTAGCTCTGCATTTAATGTGTAGAGATTCAGTGAGCTTCAGATAATGGCCCTGTTACAGCACCAGAATAACCTGCAGAAATATCACGAGCAGGTTTTCAGTCAGGTCACCCTCAGTGATCAGAGGTTAGGACCACAGGGCTCAGCCTCAGAACTAAAGGATGTTTCTTTAGGAAGGAGATGAGGAAGAATTTCTTTAGTCAGAAAGTGATGAATCTGTGGAATTCATTGCCACAGAAGGCGGTGGAGACCGAGTCACTGGATACATTTAAGGCAGAGATTGATAGATCTTGATTAGTACGGATGTCAGAGATTATGGGGAGAAGGCAGGAGAATGGGGTTAGGAGGGAGAGGTAGATCAGCCGTGATTGAATGGTGGAGTAGACTTGATGGGCCGAATGGCCTAATTCTGCTCCTAGGCAGCATCTCTGGAGAGAGGGAGTGGGTGATGTTTCGGGTCAACACCCTTCTTCATACAACATCTGAGGAAGGGTCTCGACACAAAACGTCACCCATTCCTTCTCTCCAGAGATGCTGCCTGTCCCGCTGAGTTACTCCAGCATTTTGTGTCTATCTTCGGTTTAAAACAGCGTCTGCAGTTCCTTCCTCACACAAGAACCTCAAGGCGCTGAGGTCAATTTATGCTAACAGTGCGATCGACACAGAAATAGCAACTGCTGAATGCTTACACGTTGCACAAAGTCACCGACATCAATAGACCAACAGTGACATCGAGATCAACCTCCTGACAAAGAGACACATTTCCTTACAAGGCAGCGGCAGTCACAGCTGTTAGTACAGCTGCAGCACAAATCTAAGGACTTGGGTTTGATCCTGACCTCAGATATTGTCTGAATTGAGTTTGTGCGTCCTCCCTGACATGTGTGGGCTTCCACCAGGTGCTCGAGTTTCCTTCCACAAACCAATGGCAACTATAGTTTTATTTGTTCAAGAAGGAACTGCAGATGCTGGAGAATCGAAGGTAGGCAAAAGTGCTGGAGAAACTCAGCGGGTGCAGCAGCATCTATGGAGCGAAGGAAATAGGCAACGTTTCGGGCCGAAACCCTTCTTCAGACTGATGCAGGGTGGGGGGAAGAAGAAAGGAAGAGGAGGAGCCAGAGGGCTGAGGGAGAGCTGAGAAGGGGAGGAGACAGCAAGGGCTACCGGAAATTGGAGGTCAATGTTCATGCCGCTAGGGTGCAGACTGCCCATATGAGGTGCTGCTCCTCCAATTTCCGGTGTTGCTCACTCTGGCCATGGAGGAGGCCCAGGACAGAGAGGTCGGATTCGGAATGGGAGGGGGAGTTGAAGTGCTGAGCCACCGGGAGGTCAGGTTGGTTAATGCGGGCCTATAGTTTAATTTGGTTATGTTATCATTTATTGGACATTGGGCCAAAATGCCCTCTGGTGCCCAATGATCTCTCCCTGGAGGTTCCTTCACACCAGGTGCTGCCACTTTGGACTGGCCCAACGGTCTCATCACCTTCGTCCAATTCTACTTGCCCTTCTGTACATTTGTAGGAGTCACTCAGTGTCCAGCTTTGATCTTAAGCTACATTAAGGCCAGTGGGCTAACGCATCTGTAACGTTTCAATCCATTTCCTCTCTGCCCTCTTCTTAGCCCAGTTGACCAATCTATGTTTGTTTCTAGGCCCATGACCTCGAGGGACTCGAGTTAGGGTCAGAACAAGGGTTTCGGCCCGAAACGTCGCCTATTTCCTTCGCTCCATAGATGCTGCTGCACCCACTGAGTTTCTCCAGCACTTTTGTCTACCTTCGAGTTAGGGTAATGCCCCTGTCCCACTTACGAAACCTGAACGGAAACCTCTGGAGACTTTGCGCCCCACCCAAGGTTTCCGTGCGGTTCCCGGAGGTTTTTTGTCAGTCTCCCTACCTGCTTCCACTACCTGCAACCTCCGGCAACCACCTGCAACCTCCGGGAACCGCACAGAAACCTTGGGTGGGGCGCAAAGTCTCCAGAGGTTTCAGTTCAGGTTTCCTAAGTGGGACAGGGGCTTAAGGGTTAGTTCAGATTAGTCCTCTTGCACAACAACAACGACCTTTTACACTAAATATTTAAATAAATGAGTATAAATAAGCTCTGTTCTCCATTGGGTAATCTAAATTAGTTTAGTTTAGAGATACAGCATGGAAACAGGCCCTTCGGCCCGCCGTCCGTGCCGACCTCACTAATGCTATCCCACATACCCACACTGGGGACTATTTACAATTTTACCGAAGCCAATTAATCTACAAACCTGCATGTCTTTGGAGTGTGGGAGGAAACCGGAGCACCCGGAGAAAACCCACGCAGGTCACGGGGAAATTAGTCTGGAGGCAGCATAACATCAAATCACCAACCGCTCACAGTGTTACTGAGCCACCAAGATGCCAGCCTCACAAGCCAGGAATGAGGTACTTCCATTTCTGTCATAGAAACAGAGAAACTGGGTAAGAGCCCACAACCAGGGGCCACAGTCTTAGAATAAAGGGGAGGCCATTTAGGACTGAGGTGAGAAAAAACTTTTTCACCCAGAGAGTTGTGAATTTGTGGAATTCCCTGCCACAGAGGGCAGTGGAGGCCAAGTCACTGGATGGATTTAAGAGAGAGTTAGATAGAGCTCTGGGGGCTAGTGGAATCCAGGGATATGGGGAGAAGGCAGGCACGGGTTATTGATTGGGGATGATCAGCCATGATCACAATGAATGGTGGTGCTGGCTCAAAGGGCCGAATGGCCTCCTCCTGCACCTATTTTCTATGTTTCTGTTTCTAAACGCAGAAAAATAGGTGCAGGGGGAGGCCATTCGGCCCTTTGAGCCAGCACCGCCTTTCATTGTGATCATGGCTGATCATCTAAAATCAGTACCCCGTTCCTGCCTTCTCCCCATATCCCTTGATTCCTTTTGCCCGAAGAGCTAAATGTAATTCTCTCTTGCAAAGGCAGCAAGCTACTCCTCAGTAGCCAACCTTGTACAGTCAGCTCAGTACCAACAAGTGTTCATTCAGATTCATCAGCTTTACATTTACACTGTTGATGTTCAGTGAGATGCAGCCTGCGGCACAGCCCAGCATCACAGCAATGAAGAGAGAAACACTGCCACCTTCTCTCTCTCTCTCTCTCTCTCTCCCTCTCCCTCCATCACCCTTTATCTCCCTCTCTCTCTCTCTCCCTCAGCAACCCTGCCACGTTCTCTCTTTCCCTCTCTCTCTCTCCCTCTCTCCCTCATCCTTCATCTCTTTCTCTCTCTCTCTCTCTCTCTCCCTCCCTCACCCTTTATCTCCCTCTCTCTCTCTCTCCCTCAGCAACCCTGCCACGTTCTCTCTCTCTCTCTCTCTCCCTCCCTCACCCCTTAACTCTCTCTCTCTTTCACTCTCTCCCTCAGCAATGCCGCCACTTTCTCTTTCTCTCTCTCTCTCTCTCTCTCTCTCTCTCTCACTCGTGGTTAGAGCTCAAAGATAGCGGAGTCAGGGGATATGGGGAGAAGGCAGGAACGGGGTACTGATTGTGGATGATCGGCCATGATCACATTGAATGGCGGTGCTGGCTCGAATGGCCGAATGGCCTCCTCCTGCACCTATTGTCTATTGTAAATGTTGCCCATTCTTTCCCTCGCCCTCTCCCTCTCTCCCTCCCTTTATCTCTCTCTCCCACTCTCTGTCCATCAGCAATGCTGCCACTTTCTCTCACTGTATCTATCTCTATCACACACACACACACACACATACACGCACACACATACACGCACACACACACACACCCACACACACATACACACACACACATACACACACACACACACACACATACATACACACACACACACACACATACACACACACACACACACACACACACACACGTACACACACACACACACACTCACACACACACATACACACACACACACACACACACACACACACACACACTCACACACACACACACACACACACACACACACACACACACGTACACACACACACCCCACACTCACACACACACACACTCACACACACACATACACACACACACACTCACACACACACACACACACACATACACACACACACACACACATACACACACACACACACACACACACACACACACACACACACACACACACACATACACACACTCACTCTCTCTCTCTCTCTCTCTCACACAGACACCCCTTTTATGGAACTATATATAATAAATTGTATTAAGTCTACCATGGCAGCTGGGAATTTGTATTTCATTAAATAAAGAGCCTGAAATAAAACGTCAGGGTGACTACAAAACCACTTTGGATTGCCGTGTTGCTGAAATGTATGATACAAATATCGCTTGCATGCTTGCTACTGGCTTATTGTAAAATCCCATCTGATTCATCTCTATCCTTTTGGGATAGAAGTCTGTGCCCATTACTGCAAACGCACAGTAACGTGGCTACTCCTTTACCTGCCCTGTGAGCTGGCCCAGGCAGCCACTGAGTCGTGCGAAGCAGCAATCAAGAGGCATAATGATATCACAGCTGGGCACAGCATCTGGCACTGACATCAGCATTCGATTTGGACGTGGAGCCAAAGTGAAAACAAGGTCCCAACCCAACAAAACCACAACACAGGCGTGAGTACATGCTCAGCGGCAGAGAAAGCATGCCGTTAATGGAGCTAAGCTGTGTGGCCAACATTCATCTACAGTCCCGCCACATCCAGTCACAAAATCTTAGGCTGCCCCTTGGATTCAAGGATGACTTGTTTCCACCCTGGTTCTAAAGTGTCCAACAAGGCCAATCGGGGGACTATGGAGAGATACAAAAAGCTGGAGTAACTCAGTGAGACAGGCAGCATCTCTGGAGAGAAGGAATGGGAGACGTTTTCAGGTCGAGACCCTTCTTCAGACTGGTTTGGTTCAGTTTAGTTTATTGTCCCGTGTGTCGAGGTACAGTGATATTCTTTCGTTGCGCGGTGACCACAGGCAGCGGTAAGGCAATACATGATGATGTTCGAGCTGTCACGATTACCATTCTATGATCACCATCGTGCCATCCACAGTGTACAGAGACGTGATAAAGACAATAGCGTGAATAGCCTTTAGTGCAAGATAAAGCCAGTAAAGTCCGATCATCCACAGTCCGAGGGTAAATGTTGATGTCGGAGTAGAGATTTTAACTGACTGGTGTGATCGTGTGATCACATACACTGCAACTTCTTAGACTGCAACAACCAGGTTCAGGAATAGCTACTTCCCCACAGCCATCAGGCTATTATCATGGGACGACAGATGGCACAATGGGCTAAGTGTTCGGCCGGCAACCGGAAGGTAGCCGGTTCGAATCCCACTTGGAGTGCATACTGTCGTTATGTCCTTGGGCAAGACACTTCACCCACCTTTGCCTGTGTGTGAATGTGTGTGAATGTGTGTGAGTGATTGGTGGTGGTCGGAGGGGCCGTAGGCGCAGATTGGCAGCCACGCTTCCGTCAGTCTGCCCCAGTTTATCATTTTATTTATTCATGTGTGTATATATTTATATTACGGTATATGGACACCGTATATGGACATGTGTTTTGTAGTAAATGCCTACCATGTTCTGTGTGCTGAAGCAAATCACACAAAGAATTTCATTGTCACTTGAACTTGAACTTGAGATGCTGGATAACATCGAAGGTAGACGCAAAATGCTAGTGAGGCAGCGGGTGAGGCAGCATCTATGGAGAGAAGGAATGGGTGACATTTCGGGTCGAGACCTTCAGCCCACCGAGTCACTGACAACCGGGGAACCCCCCCCCCCCCCCCCCCCCGTACACAAGCACTTACCTACACACTAGGGACAATTAACAATTTACAGGAGCCAATTGACCTAAACATTTGCACGTCAGTGGAGTGTGAGAGGAACCCGGCGTATCCGGAGAAAACCCACGCGGCCACAGGGAGAACGTGCAAACTCCTTACAGACAGGTCGGGGTCAAAGCCGAGTCTCTGGAGCTGTAAGGCTGCAACTCTGCCGCTGCGGCAGGTCCAGTTTAGTTTGTCATCGCGTATTGTTACCGAGGTACAGTGAAAAGCTGTTGTTGCGTTGCTAACCGGTCAGCGGAAAGACAATACATGATTTACGGTAAATCCACTCACAGTGTGTAGATACACATGGTGAGGGAATAACGTTTAGTGCAAGGTGAAGCCCAATCACGGTGCCACTTTGCCGTCCCATAGTGTTAGTGAGTGTTGCGACAACCTCCAGCCAAAGGCGCACACTGATGACAAGGTAAAAGTCATAAGGAACAGGGGTAGAATGAGGTAGACAAAAGTGCTGGAGAAACTCAGCGGGTGCAGCAGCATCTATGGAGCGAAGGAAATAGGCAACGTTTCGGGCCGAAACCCTTGGGAAGGAAATAGGCAACGTTTCGGGCCGAAACCCTTGGGTTTCGGCCCGAAACGTTGCCTATTTCCTTCGCTCCATAGATGCTGCTGCACCCGCTGAGTTTCTTCAGCACTTTTGTCTACCTTCGATTTTCCAGCATCTGCAGTTCCTTCTTAAACAGGAGTAGAATTAGGCCATTTGGCCCATCAAGTCTACTCCACCATTCAATCATGGCTGACGTATCACGGCAGATCTATCTATCTCTCTGTCCTATGATGTCACTCACCACCACGGTGGCGCAGCGGTAGAGTTGCTGCCTGACAGCGCTTACAGCGTCGGAGACCCGGGTTCGATCCCGACTACGGGTGCTGTCTGTGCGGAGTTTGTACGTTCTCCCCGTGACCTGCGTGGGTTTTCTCTCCGAGATCTTCGGTTTCCTCCCACACTCCAAAGACGTACAGGTTTGTAGGTTAATTGGCTTGGTGTAAATGTAAATTGTCCCTAGTGGGTGTCGGGGATCGCTGGTTGGCGCAGGCTCGATGGGTCGAAGGGCCTGTTTCCGTGCTGTATCTCCAAGCTAAACTAAACTAAACCATCTTCAATGCAATGCTACACACCCTGGGGGGCAATTAGATGACTAACAGCCTGGAGAGTTCCTCAACATTCCCATGCTCAAATTGAGGAGTCCTAGCATGCGTGTGTGAAAGACAAGGATGATTCATTCATTCAATGAAGAATCCATCTCAGTTTCCCCCTGTGGTAGCTACCAGCACTGAAGCCGGTCTTCGTTCAATTCAATTCGCTTCACCTGATAAAGGCATAAAGTCACAGTGTGGAAACTTGCCCACACCGACCAATATGTCCCATTCTACACCAGTCCCACCTGCCTGCATTTGGCCCATATCCCTCCAAACCTGTCCCATCCATGCACCTGTCCAAATGTTTCTTAAACGTTGCGATACCCCCTGCCTCAACTACCTCCTCTGGCAGACACGAAATGCTGGAGTAACTCAGCGGGACAGGCAGCATCTCTGGTGCGAAGGAATGGGTGACGTTTCGGGTCAAGACCCTTCAAGTTTGGACACAGCATTGTGAAGGCAAAAAAGGTATGTTCCAGTGTTAGCCATGTGTTCTGAACAATCTGTTCCAGCATTGCTATCGATCTGGCACAGGCCTGGACAGTTGCCCAAGGTATGGCCTCTTCATATCAAGCAGGTCCATTCCAAAGTGTCCAATTACCAGAGCATCGGGCTACACTTAATACATCAACAAAACGAGGGGTTGGTGGTGTCCAGAGTACTTACGTACAGTAACATCTTCATTAATGTTCATCTAAGGTTCTGCCAAGGGCACTTGGCTCCATATCTCATCACAACCCTGGGCCAAATGATGGACTAAGGAGCTGGATTGGAGTAGTGTTGTGGGAGTGATTAGCCTCGACATCAAGACAGCAATTGACCAAACGTGGTATCTCGGAGTCTTAATAAAACCAAAATCAATGAGAATCACGGGCTAAAACAACCCTCTCTGATGTCTGCACTAATAGCGAGCACTAAGGAAGATTGATGTGGTTGGTGGAGTTCATCACACAGCCCCAGGACATCAGTACAGGAGTCATTTCGAACAAAGATCCTATAGCGGAGCAAGATAGACCACTCTTGCTAAATGCAATGGGCTGACGTGTAGTACGCAACGGAACAGAACGTGGGCCTTTTTTTCATCTATTTCCGTAACCCGACCCGACCCGACCCGACTCGCAGTGTAATCAACGTTGCGGGGGAACAGTTTGTGTTAATAAATTATAATTCTGAAAATGAGGAGAAGACTTTTACCAAATAACTTTTATTTTTACGAGGATGTTTCCGTAACCGGCTTCCGTCTCCGCACTAGTATCTTTGCCCCGCTACGGGATCTTTGGTTCGGAGACGGAAGCCGGTTATGGGGCCGAAAATTACCCGTGAATCTGCCCATGACCGTACTACGTCATTTTCGTCGAGTGGGCCATCTTGCTCGCTATAGGATCTTTGATTTAGAAGGAGCATTATTTGACCGCTCCCTTGTGACCTTGTGGGTGTAGTTAGGGAAAAGTGCTGAGTGTTGCACAGTGTTCAGTACTCTACGTAGATCCCAAAGAAAATGAGACAGTCTTTACTCACATACAGCAAGACGAGGAGGCATGGTAGAGTTGCTGCCTTACAGCGCCAGAGATCCGGGTTCAATCCTGACTATGTGCCCCGTTGAAGGAAACCGGAGCTCCCGGAGAAAACCCACGCAGGTCACGGGGAGAACGTACAAACATACCGTACAGATAGTCAGGATCGAACCCGGGTCTCCGGCGCTGTGAGGCAGCAACTCTACCGCTGCCGTGCCGCCCAGATTGGTTGAGGTGATGTCAATGTAATAGCACCTCATAGTCTGCACCCTAGCGGCATAAACATTGAATTCTCCAGTTTCCGGTAGCCCTTGCTGTCTCTCTCCCCTTCTCAGCTCTCCCTCAGCCCTCGGGATCCTCCCCAATTCCTTTTTCTTTTCTTCTCCCCGCTGGCCTTTCGTGCCAGCCCTGCCATTCAATATGATCATCCAAAATCAGCAGGTAGACAAATGTGCTGGGGAAACTCAGCGGGTGCAGCAGCATCTATGGAGCGAAGGAAATAGGCAATGTCTCGTTCCGAAACGTTGCCTATTTCCTTCGCTCCATAGATGCTGCTGCACCTGCTGAGTTTAGAAACATAGAAAATAGGTGTAGGAGGAGGCCATTCGGCCCTTTGAGCCAACAACGCCATTCATTGTGATCATGGCTGATCGTCCCCAATCAATAACTCGTGCCTGCCTTCTCCCTATATCCCTTGATTCCACTAGCCCCTAGCGCTCTATCTAACTATCTCCAGTGACTTGGCCTCCACTGCCCTCTGTGGCAGGGAATTCCACAAATTCACAACTCTCTGGGTGAAAAGGTTTTTTCTCACCTCAGCCTTAAATGACCTCCCCGTTATTCTAAGTCTGTGGTCCCTGGTTTTGGACTCGCCCAACATTGGGAAAAATTTTCCTGCATCTAGCTTGTCCAGTCCTTTTATAATTTTATTTGTTTCTATAAGATCCCCCCTCATCGTTCTAAACTCCAGTGAATACAAGCCTAGTCTTTTCAATCTTTCCTCATATGACAGTCCCGCCATCCCAGGGATCAATCTCGTGAACCTACGCTGCACTGCCTCAATCACAACTCAGCGGGTGAGGCAGCATCTCCGGAGAGAAGGGATGGGTGGCGTCTCGGCTCGAGACCCTTCTCCAGACTGATGGTAAACGGAACTGAGCCAACTCCAGCACTTTCGTCTACCTTGGTTGAGGTACTGATTGTTGGGCTCTGGGGGATGGGGTGCGGTGGTTCACTGAGAGAATGATTATCAGCCAGAAACTTCAGCTGCATCTGTGTAGTGATCAACGATTAGAACGCTCCGTGTGGATAAGCCTCAGTCACTCATAACTATTCTGCTCACCTTCCAAGCTGGTTAATATTCAGCGCCCAACCTGCTCAGGCTCCCAAACAATCTCTGCACCGCACAGAGCAATCAGAAGGATAATTGATTTTTTTTTTTTTAAAGTCCTGACATATTCTCACACCAGACTGATCCTGGGCTGTGCGTGACGGCAGCTGATGGGAATGCGTTCTGCTCCGCTAGAATGAGAATGTGCATTTAAAGAGGATGACAAGGGGGTCAAGAGGCACTGCCAACGATGGTGTGAGCCATCAGCCAAGGATCTGGTGTTAACATGGAGGTTGCCCAAATGGCCCATTTGTCCCCCACTGCCTTGCGAAGCTGACTGTGGCATCTCGAACTAATGCATCTCTCATCTCAAGATGTGGTATTTTGTTGGTTCACATGCTTGATCAATGGTTTTTTATCATTAATGTTTTATTATTATTAATGTTTAGTGTTTTCTGAGTCATTCGTAACTGTCACTGTATAGAAACATAGAAAATAGGTGCAGGACTAGGCCGTTCAGCCCTTCGAGCCTGCACCGCCATTCGATATGATCATGGCTGATCATCCAACTCAGTATCCCATCCCTGCCTTCTCTCCATACCCCCTGATCCCTTTAGCCACAAGGGCCACATCTAACTCCCTGTCATGTTGTTACTTGTGGGCGGAGCACCAAGGCAAATTCCTTGTATGTGAATATTTGGCCAATAAACTTACTTACTTACTTACTTACTTAAGATGTGTCCTCCAAAGTTGGTTTAACCAGCAGTTTTCGGAACTTGGTCTGCAGTCCATAGGTTTCATCAAAGTGGAAGGGGTGCGGTGTGGGAAAGGGGAGTGAGTGATGGAGGTGAGGGTCAAGGTGGCGAGGGAAAGATTCACTTTGTAAGGTCACTGTCGACGTCTGCAGGTGTGAGAAACCTGCAGAGGTGAGGTGGAGCGGAGGATTCTTGGGGGGAAGTCCGAATGGGGGATTCTAGAGGAAAGAGGACGGGACGAGGGGTTTAAGGGGTGAGGTTGTGAACAATGTAGTGGAGGCATGCCGAGAAAACAAGAGGTATAACAGAGGGGTAAGAGAAGGGTTAGTTCATAAGTTGTAGAAGCAGAATCAGGCCATTCGGCCCATCAAATAGACAATAGAGATAATAGACAATAGGTGCAGGAGTAGGCCATTCGGCCCTTCGAGCCAGCACCGCCATTCAATGTGATCACGGCTGATCATCCCCAATCAGTACCCCGTTCCTGCCTTCTCCCCATATCCCCTGACTCCGCTGTTTTTAAGAGCCCTATCTAGCTCTCTCTTGAAAGCTTCCAGAGAACCTGCCTCCACTGCCCTCTGAGGCAGAGAATTCCACAGACTCACCACTCTCTGTGAGAAAAAGCGTCTCCTCGTCTCCGTTCTAAATGGCTTACTCCTTATTCTTAAACTGTGGCCCCTGGTTCTGGACTCCCCCAACATCGGGAACATGTTTCGTGCCTCTAGCGCCTTGAGTATTAGAAAGGCGCTATATAAATCCCATCCATTATTATAAATATTATTAGCGTGTCCAAGCCCTTAACAATCTTATATGTTTCAATGAGATACCCTCTCATCCTTCTAAACTCCAGAGTGTACAAGCCCAGCTGCTCCATTCTCTGACTCCACCATTCAATCGTGGCTGATCTATCATTCCCTCTCAACCCCATTCTCCTGCCTTCTCCTCATAACCCCTGACACCCCGTACTAGTCAATACCAGCCTTCATCTGGAGAGACGGGGAGATCTACTAGCATGGGATAAGGATTGGTGGTATTCATTTCCACAGATAGCGAGGAGATGCAGAGACTGCCGTCTTTAGAACAAAGAAGTTAAGGTAATTTTCAACGGAATCATTTAAAATGAGGAGGAATTTTGGCAAATGGGGAAACGTGGCAATAACTGGGAAGCATGGGTCATTAGAAGAGAAGAGTTTATTTTCATTCAGTTAGCTGTTTTGATTTTAAACCTGATGCCTGAATGTTAGGTGGATGCAGTTTCAGTAGTAAACTTCAAAGGAACTCTTTAAATACACAAATAATAAGAAAGAATCCTGGCAAAAACAAACTGCTGGAGGAACTCAGCAAATCAGACAGAATCTGTGGAGGGAATTGCATTTCTCCCCATAGGTGCTGCCTGACCCATTGGGTTCACCCAGCTGTTTGTTTTTTGGCTCCAGATTCGGATTCTGCGGTCTCTCGTGCCTTTAAAAGAACCGTACTGTTATGGGAAATGAGTTGACGCAGCAGATCTTTTAAACCTAGCCCACAATGGACCAAACGGCCTCAACAGACAATAGACAATAGGTGCAGGAGTAGGCCATTTGGCCCTTCGAGCCAGCACCGCCATTCAATGTGATCATGGCTGATCATCCCCAATCAGTACCCCGTTCCTGCCTTCTCCCCATATCCCCTGACTCCGCTATTTTTAAGAGCCCTATCTAGCTCTCTCTTGAAAGCATCCAGAGAACCTGCCTCCACCGCCCTCTGAGGCAGAGAATTCCACAGACTCACCACTCTGTGTGAGAAAAAGTGTTTCCTCGTCTCCGTTCTAAATGGCTTACCCCTTATTCTTAAACTGTGTGGCCCCTGGTTCTGGACCCCCCCCAACTGGACTCCCTCTCCTTCTGTGCTGTCTGGCGTTGAAGATGCATGTTGAATTAGGCATTTGGGGCAGCATGGTGGTGCAGCGGTAGAGTTGCTGCCTCACAGCGCCAGAGTCCCGGGTACAATCCTTACCCTGGAAGCTGTCTGTGTGGAGTTTGTACGCCCTCCCCGTCACCTTCCCCCGGGGGCGCCGGTTACCTCCCACATCCCAAAGGCGTACAGGTTTGTAGGTAGATTGGCTTCTGTAAATCAGGAGAGGTGGGGGGATCAGGAGGCAACGAGTTTCCCAACTTGGAAACATGAAGGTCTGGGACAGAGCGAGCCTGTGAACTCTAAGCTCTTCCTGTGGAACTGCAATGCATTACAAAGTAAATAAATCGAAATAAAAATCGTACTTACTAAATAGTAAAATGCTTTGAAAGTTCAAAAGTTTCGGTGAATTAATATGAGGGAGAACTGGTGCTGCCAGGATTGGAGCCATTGGCAGGAGAAATGATTAAAGTGTATGGCTGGGATCACAAACCTTCAAAACTTAGCACTTCCTTTCAAATCTTTGATGTTAATTATTGGTTAGCTAATAATTAAAGGCGGTTCATCCCTGTGATGGTGCCTCTTTGCCAAATCTAAGAGCAAGGATTCCAGCTCGTCTCGGGCTATCCAGGGGAATGGGAATTAAAACTCAAAATACTATTCAACTCTGACTTTCTCTTCTGAAGAAGCTTTGAAGAAGGGTCCCAACCAGAAACGTCACCTGTCCATGTTCCCCACAGATGCTGCCTGACCCGCTGAGTTACTCCAGCACTCTGTGAAACGTCACCTATCCATGTACTTCCCCACAGCCATCAGGCTATTAAACTCGGCTCAGACAAAACTCTGTAACTTACTAATCATATGTCCTATATTCATATCCATGGTGTTCATTTTAGTTTAGTTTAGTTTTGAGATACAGCGCGGAAACAGGCACTTCAGCCCCCGAGTCTGCACCGACCAGCGATCCCTGCACACTAACACTATCCTGCACACACTAGGGACAATTTACACTTATACCAGGCCAATTAACCTACAAACCTGTGTGTCTTTGGAGCATGGGAGGAAACGGAAGATCTCGGAGAAAACCCACGCGGTCACGGGAAGAACATGCAAACTCCGTACAGACAGCACCCGTAGTCGGGATCGAACCCGGGTCTCGGGCGCTGTAACCTCTGTAAGGCAGCAACTCTACCGCTGCCGCCCGTTAATGTATCTAGCAGACCAGAGAGCACCCAGCACCAATCACGGTCGTACACCACTGGTCACAAACCAACCCTCAACCTTTCCTGAGTCATCGATGCAGGCTCGGCTTTATTCCGAACCTTTCCAAACTATAGTTTCCCCCTGGTCGACAAAAATGCTGGAGAAACTCAGCGGGTGCAGCAGCATCTATGGAGCGAAGGAAATAGGCAACGTTTCGGGCTGAAACCCTTCTTCAGAGGCAGACCCCTCTCTGATTCTCTGATGAGGGGTCTCGACACGAAAGGTCACCTATTCCTTTTCTCCAGAGATGCTGCCTGACCCACTGAGTTACTCCAACATTTTGTGTCTACCTCCACTATCATCCTTTGCTCTCATCACCAAGCCAATTTTGGATCCCACTTGCCCTGGATCTTCTGGGTTCTAACCCTTAGGTCCAGACTACAAAGTGGGACTTTGTAGGAGGGCTTACTGTAGTCCGTGCTGTGAGTGGAATTCCAAGATTTAGACCCTGCAAACATGAATGAATTAAGGAATTACATAGAAACATAGAAAATAGGTGCAGGAGTAGGCCATTCGGTCCTTCGAGCCAGCACTGCCATTCAATGTCAAGTCAAGTTTATCAAGTCAAGTCAAGTTTTTTTGTCACATACACATACGAGATGTGCAGTGAAATGAAAAGTGGCAAATGCTCGCGGCTGATCATCCAAAATCAGCAGGTGGACCAAAGTGCTGGAGAAACTCAGCGAGTGCAGCAGCATCTATGGAGCGAAGGAAATGGGCAACGTTTCGTCCCGAAACGTTGCCCATTTCCTTCGCTCCATAGATGCTGCTGCACCCGCTGAGTTTCTCCAGCACTTTTGTCTACCTTCGATTTTCCAGCATCTAGAGTTCCTTCTTAAATCCAAACTCAGCACCCTTTCTCCCCTTATCCCTTGATTCCGTATATTGCAATATATTTTTAAGTCAGGACTGGTGCACTTTCTTCATGGTGCAGCAGTAGAGTTGCTGCCTCACAGCGCCAGAGACCCGGGTTCGATCCTGACTACAGGTCCTGTCCGTACAGAGTTTGTGCCTTCTCCCTGTGACCGCGTGGGTTATATCCGGGTGGTCCGGTTTCCATCCCCACTCTGTGGGTTAATTGGCTTTGGTAAAATTATATAATTGTCCCTAGTGTGTAGGATAATGCTGGTGCTGGATATCAGATTAGCAGCAGAGTGAAATGGAAAGCAATCTGGACAACAATGAAACACTAAAGTCTGTAACTCACAAGAGCAGGAATAAAATCTTCAGCAGAAATTGGGTTGAGACTGGAGTGGAGAGGTCAGCTGTTTTATGATTTGAGAGACCTGCAGATACTATGGCAACATTTCAGAAACATTTAGACAGGTAAGTCTAAATGAGGAAAAACTTTTTTCACCCAGAGAGTTGTGAATCTGTGGAATTCTCTGCCACAGAAGGCAGTGAAGGCCAATTTACTGGGTGTTTTCAAGAGAGAGTTGGATATAGCTCTTAGGGCTAACGGAATCAAGGGCTATGGAGAGTTAGCAGGAACAGGGGTACTGAAGGTAGACACAAAATGCTGGAGTTATTCAGCGGGTGAGGCGGCATCTATGGAGAGAAGGAATGGGCGACATTTAGGGTCAAGACCCTTCTTCAGACCTTCTTACACAACAGGGTTCTGATTCTGGATGATGAGCCATGATCATGACCACACCTGGAGTATTGCGTACAGTTTTGGTCTCCAAATCTGAGGAAGGACATTATTGCCATAGAGGGAGTGCAGAGAAGGTTCACCAGACTGATTCCTGGGATGTCAGGACGGTCTCATGAAGAAAGACTGGATAGACTTGGTTTATACTCTCTAGAATTTAGGAGATTGAGAGGGGATCTTATAGAAACTTACAAAATTCTTAAGGGGTTGGACAGGCTAGATGCAGGAAGATTGTTCCCGATGTTGGGGAAGTCCAGGACAAGGGGTCACAGCTTAAGGATAAGGGGGAAATCCTTTAAAACCGAGATGAGAAAAACTTTTTTCACACAGAGAGTGGTGAATCTCTGGAACTCTCTGCCACAGAGGGTAGTTGAGGCCAGTTCATTGGCTATATTTAAGAGGGAGTTAGATGTGGCCCTTGTGGCTAAGGGGATCAGGGGGTATGGAGAGAAGGCAGGTACGGGATACTGAGTTGGATGATCAGCCATGATCATATTGAATGGCGGTGCAGGCTCGAAGGGCCTAATGGCCTACTCCTGCACCTAATTTCTATGTTTCTATGTTTCTATCATAATGATTGGCGGTGTTGGCTCGAAGGGCCAAATGGCCTACTCCTGCACCTAGTATCTATGTTTATAAGTCAAGAGTGTTATGTTGTCATAGACAGATAGAACAATTACATTATTACTTGCAGCAGCACATGGATACATGGATAGGACAGGTTTAGCGGGATATGGGCCAAACTGGCTGTTTCCATGCTGTATGACTGTGACTCATTGGGTCTGAACCTCAGAACAATGTCAATACGACTCTGAAATATTTCAGATCAGACCATTTCAAAGCAGAACGCTGTTGCAGACTGGATGTATTTTTGCAATGGGCTAATGTTTAGGTCTTCCCAATCTTTACTTAAAAAAATAAATTTCTCATCAACCGCAGTGCCAGGGGGAAAAAACCTTAGATTTGGGACGAAGGTGAAACATAGAAAATAGGTGCAGGAGTAGGCCATTCGGCCCTTCGAGCCTGCACCGCCATTCAATATGATCATGGCTGATCATCCAACTCAGTATCCCATCCCTCTGCCTTCTCTCCATACCCCCTGATTCCTTTAGCCACATCTAACTCCCTCTTAAATATAGCCAATGAACTGGCCTCAACTACCTTCTGTGGCAGAGAGTTCCACAGATTCACCACTCTCTGTGTAAAAAATGATTTTCTCATCTCGGTCCTAAAAGACTTCCTTCTTATCCGTAAACTGTGACCCCTAGTTCTGGACTTCCCCAACATCGGGAACAATCTTCCTGCATCTAGCCTGTCCAACCCCTTAAGAATGTTGTAAGTTTCTATAAGATCCCCCCTCAATCTTCTAAATTCTAGGTGGATGGGGGAGTGAGGTGTGGAGAGGAACCGTGGGTCCTGCCAGGGTGGAAGTCATGAATAATTAACTGGCTGAAGTGACATCTATGCATGACAAAAGGTGCTAATGAGACATGCACAGGAACAATAGATAGGTCCAGAGGAGGTGCAAATGGCTACATTTGTTCCTGATGGGAAACGGGAGCGGCTGTTAAGATGGTACATCTGCAGTTCCTTCCTGCACGTTAAGATGGTATCGTTGCGTTCGGTTGGGTTTTGAGGTCCTCTGGAACCTTTGCGACACCGGGAAGGAGATGTGATTTTGCACCTCGGCTAGTTTCCAGTAGGGGTCAGTGGCTAATAACCAGGAGGTGAAACCCCAGCAGATAACCCCCCCCCCCCCACCCCAACCAACCCACCCACCCCCGCCCGGGGCATAGAGGTCTACTATGGAGATCCAACATCTCAACCGACATGGCACCAGAGCAAAGACATATCTGGATGTAGAAAGATGCATGACAGGAGATTTCACCCAGCCACTCATTTATAACAAAGGGGGGGGGGGGGGCGAACTAAGCAGTTAGCAAAGAGACAACCTTGGCTGAAAGCTCTTAAACTTGGCCGAGGGCTCTGTGTGTGTGTGTGTGTGTGGTTGCTTTCAATTCCCATATCTTTATATTTTTAAATAAATAAATCTCCCGGACAAGGAGCGACTGGGAAACTTAGTAGCTCTCTCGCTCACTCCCTCTCCCTCTAAGCCCCAGCCGCCTGCTGCACGAACAAGCCCCTCTGCTCATTATTCCCACCCCTCTCCTTTTCTGCCCGGCTTTTCTGCGAGGGATCCTCGTTTATTGTGTCACGGAGCGAGCATTTGGAGCCAGTCTGCTCCGATTTTTTTTCCTTCTTTCCAAATGTTCGGCTTCACGTTAAGAGTCCTCGCCTCTCAGCACGAACCTCCCTCCCTTTCCTCTCGGCTCCAAAGCTGCCAGCACGCTGCTGCTGCTCCAGCGAGTATGTGTAGCATGGGGTTAGGAGTGAGACATAGATCAGCCACGATTGAATGGCGGAGTCCGATTTGATGGGCCGAATGGCCGAATTCTGCTTCTACAACTTATGAACTAAGGATTTAAGAGAGAGTTAGATAGAGCTCTAGGGGCTAGTGGTATCAAGGGATATGGGCAGAAGGGAGAAGGGTTAATGATTGGGGACGATTAGCCATGATCACAATGAATGGTGGTGCTGGTTCGAAGGGCCGAATGGCCTCCTCCTGCACCTATTTTCTATGTTTCTATGTAACCCTTCTCTTACCCCTCTGAACATTAATAGCCCATTATCTGTTTGTTTGCACTTTATCAGTTTATTTATTCATGTGTGTATATATTTATACAATGGTATATGGACACACTGATCTGTTCTGCAGTCATGCCTACTATGTTCTGGTGTGCTGAACCAAAGCAAGAATTTTATTGTCCTATCAGGGACACAGACAAACAACTCTCTTGAATCTTGCTATATCTCTTGTTTTCTCGGCATGCCTCCACTACATCGTTCCCATCCTCGCCCCTTAAACCCCTTGTCCCACCCTCTTTCCTCTAGTGTCCCCCATTTGGACTTCCCCAAGAATCCTCCTTCTAAGGTACACAAAAATGCTGGAGAAACTCAGCGGGTGCAGAAGCATCTATGGAGCGAAGGAAATAGGCAACGTTTCGGGCCGAAACCCTTCTTCAGACTCCAGACTGAAGAAGGATTTCAGCCCAAAACGTTGCCTATTTCCTTCGCTCCATAGATGCTGTTGCACCCGCTGAGTTTCTCCAGCATTTTTGTCTACCTTCGATTTTCCAGCATTTGCAGTTCCTTCTTAAACAACCTCCATTCTACCTCTTCCCTGCAGATCTCACACCTGCAAGCCTCGACAGTAATCTTACAAAGTGAATTTTTTTCTCTCCTCTTATAACCATTAACACATCTCCGGCCAGATCTATCCTGGGTTTATCCTCACACTTCCTTGAGTTTGAATTGGTCCCAATAGTTTATTTTATTGCCACGTGTACCGAGGTACAGTGAAAAGCTTTTATTGCGTGCTAACCAGTCAGCGGAAAGACCGGACATGATTACAATCGAGCCATGTGAGGTTATCCACTTTGGTAGCAAAAACTGGAAGGCAGATTACTATCTAAATGGCGTCAAGTTGGGAAATGTGGAAGTACAACGGGATCTGGGGGATCTAGGATAGAGCGAGTGAGTGTACGGGGGTTGCTGGTCGGCATGTACTCGATGGGCCAAAGGGCCCGAACGTTGCCCATTTCCTTCGCTCCATAAATGCTGCTGCACCCGCTGAGTTTCTCCAGCATTTTTGTCTACTTTGTGTTGCATCGTAGTGTTAACAAATATCATTTTACCCGGCGACCCTTGCCACTCGTGTGGCCCCCCTGGGATTATATCCCTTCCCTCATTTGAGGGGGGCCATCTCCACCACACCCTGCCCCCCCAATGTGCAGCAGTGGAAGGACCCTAGACTGTGGTCCTCCCCCATAGAGCCTTGGCATTGGCTGCACCGAGCTTCTGTGCATCCGGGTGGTGAGAATGTGAGACTTGCTAGCACGTCGAGTAGCCAACGCAGAGAGCACGGGATGCATTTAAAGGGAAGCTAAATAAACATAAGAGGGAGAAGGATGGAAGGGTTATGTTGATGGAAGATAGACACAAAAAGCTGGAGTAACTCAGCAGGCCAGGAGTCATATCTGGAGAGAAGGAAAGGGTGATGTCTTTAGAAGGTCTTGTAATGACCTAACAGGAACCCTTATTCAGATCATTATTGATCAGTTGGATTCTATTTTGTTATAAAATGAAAATGATGGGATGATCCTGGAAAGATCTAAAATTATGAAGTTATAAATGTAGTTGGGATGCTGAGAAGGAGGAACTATTGAAATTAAATATAAGAGATTTATCAAAGGAGGCAAGAGAAATACCTCACAGTGTTAGGCTGTGGGGATTATCTTCCAGGATTAATGACTGAGGCAGCAATTGAGAAAAATTTAGATCCAATTGGATAGATTTGTGAATGGAAAAGAGAGTAACAAAATGCTGGAGTAACTCAGCGGGACAGGCAGCGCCTCTGGATAGAAGGAACGGGTGACGTTTCGGGTCGAGACCCTTCTTCAGACTCAGAAGGAGAGAAGGAGGAATGGGAGCAGCTGAGTGTGGTGATTGATGCCATTACTCAAATGATTGACAAGCACCATCTGAGACCAGTCGGGGCGCAATGCTTTCATGCCATGTTGCCATCACTTGGCATTTCCTCTGCTATTCCTTTTTGACAAATATTTCCAAAAACAGACAGCAGGTTCTACATCTCTTCAACTAATTATGCAATGTTTCTCGAAGAATGTGACTGCCAATGTTATCTGCATAATAACAGCAGCTACTTGTTAATAAAATATTACGAGTATTAGACATTTGATGTACAATAATGCTGCATAAATGCAGAAATTAGTGCACATTATTCCATCTATTCTGTTTCCATTGATGAGGACTTCTACAGTTTCAGGAAGCACTGATGTCAATCACTATATTGGTGTGTTCCTATACCAATACTAAACAAGATTAATACCAACACAAGTGTTTAGTTTAGTTTAGACATACAGATCCTTTATCCCATCGAATCTGTGCCGACCAGCAATACCCACACACTAACACTACCCTACACACAAGGAACTATTTAGAATTTACTGAAGCCATCAGTCTATGAAAGTAAGCATGCAGGTCCAGCAGGCAGTGAAGAAAGCGAATGGCATGTTGGCCTTATAACAAGAGGAATCGAATATAGGAGCAAAGAGGTCCTTCTGCAGTTGTACAGAGCCCTAGTGAGACCACACCTGGAGTATTGTGTGCAGATTTGGTCCCCTAATTTCTTGCTATTGAGGGAGTGCAGCGTAGGTTTACAAGGTTAATTCCCGGGATGGCGGGACTGTCATATGCTGAGAGAATGGAGCAGCTGGGCATGTACACTCTGGAGTTTAGAAGAATGAGAGGGGGTCTCATTGAAACATATAAGATTGTTAAGGGCTTGGACACGCTAGAGGCAGGAAACATGTTCCCGATGTTGGGGGAGTCCAGAACCAGGGGCCACAGTTTAAGAATAAGGGGTAAGCCATTTAGAACGGAGACGAGGAAACACTTTTTCTCACAGAGAGTGGTGAGTCTGTGGAATTCTCTGCCTCAGAGGGCGGTGGAGGCAGGTTCTCTGGATGCTTTCAAGAGAGAGCTAGATAGGGCTCTTAAAGATAGCGGAGTCAGGGGATATGGGGAGAAGGCAGGAACGGGGTACTGATTGGGGATGATCAGCCATGATCACATTGAATGGCGGTGCTGGCTAGAAGGGCCGAATGGCCTCCTCCTGCACCTATTGTCTATTGTCACTACCCTACACACAAGGAACAATTTAGAATTTTACTGAAGCCAGTAAAACGACTGAATTTTACTACAAACCTGTACATCAGCGATCACCCCAGTACACTATAACTATCCTACACACTAGGGACAATTTACAATTTTACCTAAGCCAATTAACCTACAAACCTGAACGTCTTTGGAGTGTGGGAGGAAACCGGAGCACCCGGAGAAAACCCACGCAGGTCACGGGGAGAATGTACAAACTCCATACAGACAGCACCCGTAGTCAGGATGGAACCTGGGTCTCCGGCGCTGAAAGGCACCAACTCTACCGCTGCGCCACCGTGCTGCCCCCGCTGATATAAACCTTTTAGAAATAAAAGTCTCTGCAGGACCAAATATCCCCCAAAATGTATTTGAAGAGCAAAGCAGACCGTTGAACAACATAGAGATGACTCTGGATGTAAACTAGAGAATGACACAGACAGAGAGAGGAGACACAAAGCCTGGCTCATATTTCTTTGAAATCAAAAAGAAAGTTGATCTGATCAAATTGTTTAAAATTTTAAAAGGATTCCAAAGGATAGAGTCGTTGAAACGATTTTTTTCTCATAAGGAAATCCAGAAGGGATGTAATCTTGTAATTTAGAATAGATTGATCGGGAATTAAAGCAGAAAGCCCTTTTTGCGCAGAAATGAACTCAGAGGCTGTGGGGAACTAAGATATTCGAGGTGTAGCAAGGAACTGCAGATGGTGGTTTATACTGAAGATAGACACAAAGTGCTGGAGTAACAGCGGGTCTGACAGCATCTCCGGAGAACCCTTCTATTCTTCAGTCTCATCAGATAATTAGAAACATAGAAAATAGGTGCAGGAGGAGGCCATTCGGCCCTTCGAGCCAGCACCGCCATTCATTGTGATCATGGCTGATCATCCCCTATATAGAAAATGAGGCAGATGGTAGCCAAATCATACTGCAACTAAAGTCCACACCTGTATTTACCTGCTCTATTGAATGGTGATCAAGAACAGGAACACTGGCTGATGTTCCCCCTCTCACCCAGTGACACCAAGACCAAGTTCGGTGGTGGTTCTCTGGGGACCAGCTAGCTCCACGAGCATTCCAGAGGAATCGCCGTTTCACCCAGAAGAACAATTTGGAGTTAGACACAAAATGCTGGAGTAACTCAGTGGGACAAGCAGCATCTCTGGAGAGAAGGAATAGGTGAAGTTTCGGGCCGAGCCACTTCTTCAGACCCGAAATGTCACCCATACCTTCTATCTAGAGATGTTGCCTATCCCCCCTGAGTTACCCCAGCCTTTTGGAATCTATCTTCGGTGTAAACCAGCATCTGCAGTTCCTTCTAGAAAATTTGACAATAGACAATAGTCCATAGGTGCAGGAGTAGGCCATTCGGACCTTCGAGCCAGCACCGCCATTCAATGTGATCATGGCTGATCATCCCCAATGCCTGACCCACTGGGTTAACTCCAGTTTTTTGTGTGTCTATAATCTGAATCTTTCTCACTGCCATGTTCAAACAGAGTCTCCCAGCCAGCAGGAAGGCAAGAAGACAGAATTCAGTGGGATTCTAGCAACTGATTGAGAGATGATGTGCAGGATGTCAGTCCTTTCCTAGCTCACTAGGGCGAAACGTGTTGTTTCAAATACCCCCTCGTTCAGTCAGTCTGGGTGGAATCTACACAAAGCCTGCTTTAAGCTCCTTCTCAGTATCTTTAATTGGCCATTTCGGTTTGCTCTGCATGCACGCCGATCTCTCTCTCTCTCTACTGGTGTTATTTTACTTCACTCTCAGTCTCTTTTTTTCAAATTCTTTTCCCCAGGGCTGCGTACACTTGGCCGGGACATGTCTGCTAAATATAGCCCTGCCCTAATGTGTAGTCAGTCGGCTTCACTCAGCGTTAGCCATTTGCCCAAAAGATAGGTTTATTTCCAGAGCTGTGTTCAGCAAGATGTTGTTGCTCAAGATATCCCCCCCCCCCCCCCCCCCCCCCCAGATTGTGTAACTTTGTGACTGATACTATCGCTGTCTGTTGCTGCTGCTGCAATACATAGGAAACTAAGAATCTCGGAGCAGGGAGGTGCAGTAACTGTAACTACTACCCCTCCCCCACTCCTTGGACTCCTTTCAGTCCCGGCAATATAAAAGTCTTCTCTCTCTCTCTCTCTCTCACACACACATGCACGCATTGTTCCTCCCTGCATCAAGTTCTTTAGTATTTCCTTGTGTCAGTCTATATCTACCTGTATTTCTCCATCTCCTCTCTCTCTCCTTCTCCTCCCCCTCTTTCAACCCCTCCACCACTCTCCCTCTTTCAACCCCTCCTTCACACTCTCTGTCTATTCATGTTTCTTTCACTCCAAAGATAGACACAAAGTGCTGGAGTAACTCAGCGAGCATCTCTGGAGAAAAGGAATAGGTGACTTTTCGGGTCAAGACCCTTGTTCAGACTCCAGCATTTTGTGTCTATCTTCAGTGTAAACCAACATCTGCAGCCTGAAGAAGGGTCTCGACCCATTCCATCTCTCCAGAGATGCTGCCTCACCCGCTGAGTTACTCCAGCATTTTTTTTGTCAATCAAATACACTGTTTCTTGGGTGGTGTCGAATTTCTTGAATGTTTTTTTGGGTGTTTCCTTATCCATAGAAGTTGAGGCTATTCCAACACATTCTTGACTTGTGAACGGTGGAAAGGCTTTTGTCCATCATGAGGTGAGTCATCGGAATCTGACGCTTTTGTAGTCACAGGGTTTACATGGCAGATCCGATAGATCTTCTCGTTAATAGTCACCCTTCTAAGATGGTGATGGGTGGGCACAGTGCAGCAGCAACGCCAGTCAATGTCAATGAGGTGGTCAGATTCTTATTAGAGTCACACTTGCTCACACTGACCCAATGTCTATACTAGTCCCACCTGCCTGCGTTTGGCCGATATCCCTCTAAACTTGTCCAATCCATGGCGTAGGTTATCCACTCTATGAAGAGAGCCTTTATTCCCATCAACACTGTCCAGTGGTCATCTGGTAATGATCTCATGAACAGATGTGCCTCTTAGTAGAAACATGGTCATAGGTTTATTCTTTGTATCTGTCCTCTCACTGACTGCTGCAGAGCCAGTCTGGTAACATTCAGGACTCAGCCGGCTTAGTTAGTGGTGGTGGTGGCCACCAAGCCACTGTGGTTTTGGATGTTGAAGTGGTCCACCCAGAGTACATTCTGTGGCCTTTGTTACTTTCAATGCTGCCTCCAAGTGTTGATCAATAGGGAGATGGGCTGATGTTACAGCTGAGGGATGACAGTAGATGGTGAACAGGAGGTACACAAAAACGCTGGAGAAACTCAGCGGGTGCAGCAGCATCTATGGAGCGAAGGAAATAGGCAACGTTTTGGGCCGAAACAGGAGAGCAAGTTTCGAGCAGGAGGAACAGCACCTCATATTCCGTCTGGGGTCCTTGCGACCTTATGGCATCAACATTGAATTCTCCCAATTTGGCTAGCCCGTGCTGTCTCCTCCCCTTCCTTCACCCTCTAGCTGTCTCCTCCCACCCTCCCATCCGCCCGCCCTCGGGCTCCTCCTCCTCCTCCCTTTGTCCTTCTTTCTTTCCCCACCCCCCATCAGTCTGAAGAAGGGTTTCGGCCCGAAACGTCGCCTATTTCCTTCGCTCCATAGATGCTGCTGCACCCGCTGAGTTTCCCCAGCAATTTTGTGTACCTTCGATATTCCAGCATCTGCAGTTCCCTTTTGAACAGCAAGTTTTCTTTGCTCATTTAGTTTAGTTTAGAGATACAACTGGGCAACAGACCCTTTGGCCCACCAAGTCTGCACCACTCAGCAATCTACACACATTATGTTTTCAAGAGAGAATGAGATGGAGCTCTTAGGCCTAACGGAATCAAGGGGAGAAGGCAGGAACGGGGTACTGATTTTGGATGATCAGCCATGATCATATTGAATGGCGGTGCAGGCTCGAAGGGCCGAATGGCCTACTCCTGCACCTATTTTATATGTTTCTATTAACACTATCCTACACACACTAGGGACAATTTAAATTTTATACCAAGCCAATTAACCTGTACGTCTTTGAAGTGTGGATGGAAACTGAAGATCTTGGAGAAAACCCACGCAGGTCATGCTTGTGTGGATGCTATGAAGCTAACAATCACATCGTGGGTCCAGCATTGCTCAGTTGTTGGTCCACCTTGTTGGTCGGGTGGGACATGCCTACAGATTGTAATGAATGAGCTGACACTTTGCATGGAAGTACAGCCCAATTTGTTTAACTAGACTGCACTATTTTGGACGCCAGATATTTGTGAGGAGGACCTTGCAAGGTCAACTATGCTGAAAGTGACTTCGCAGTGGAGTATCGAGTCTGGGTTAGGATGTGGTCGTAGAGTTGGAGGGAAGGGTCTAAAGAAGGAAATAGGCAACATTTCGGGCCGAAACCCTGAAGGAAATAGGCAACGTTTCGGGCCGAAACCCGGGAGGGTTTCGGCCCGAAACGTTGTCTATTTCCTTCGCTCCATAGATGCTGCTGCACCCGCTGAGTTTCTCCAGCATTTTTGTGTACCCTGAAAGTGACTTCAACGTATCTGCGTTGACAGACAATGTTTTGCTTTGCCATTTCAGAGTCAGCCTGATCTGTTTGGATCGGAGTCACACTTACACAGACCAGACTTAATAAGGATCCTGACCCAAAAACGTCACCTGCCCATGTCCTCCGGAGATGCTGTGGAAGAAAGAACTGCAGATGCTGGTTTACATGAAAGACAGGCACAAAATGCTGATGTATCTCAGTGGGTCAGGCAGCATCTCCGGAGAAAAGGAATAGGTGATGTTTCCGATCTTGTCCCTTCATCAAACTTAGTGTCAGGGAGGGGGACACTGGAGCTATAGGAAGGGATAGAACAAAGTAGATCCTACATTGATTTATCACTTTGTCCCCAGCCAACAATTGACCATTGTGGGCTCCACTATTCCTGAGTCATCGATGCAGGCTCTGCTTTGTTCTGTACTCTCCCATACTTCCAATGTCCCCCCTCCCTGACTCTTAGTCTAAAGAAGGGACTCGACCCAAAACATCACCTATTCCTTTCCTCCAGAGATGCTTCTTGAAGGGCCGAATGGCTTGACCGGTCGAATGGCCTACTCCTACATCAATTGTCTATTGTCTATCGACCCACTAGGTTTCTCCAACACTTTGTGTTCTATAAGGATGACAGATTTCCTCCCTTTTTAGACCTGGTCGGAGGATGAGTAATCTGTGGCAAAGGCAAGAGTGGATTGGTTGTGCATTTACAATAGTCTGGCTGTTTTATGGTCATTATTATTTACAATCAATTGTTTTTAAAAGAAAATCGTGTTTCTGGATAATTAGTGCAGATTTAATTTGGTTTAGAGAATCAGGGCGGAAACAGGCCCTTCGGCCCACCGAGCCCGCACCGACCAGCGACCACTCCGCACACTAGCACTATTCTACACATTTGACATTTATACCAAGCCAATTAAGCTATAAACCTGTATATCCTTGGAGTGTGGGAGGAAACCGGAGCACCCGGAGAAAACCCATGTGGTCACGGGGAGAGCGTGCAAACTCCGTACAGACAGCACCCGTAGTCAGTATTGAACCCGGGTCTCTGGCGCTGCAAGGCAGCAACTCTACCGCTGCACCATGTAGATGCCTGTATTCTCTGCCTGTGCTTATTCAAGCGGGTATCGTGTGCAGGTTTGCGTGCATTGGTCCACACCTGGGCACCGTCTGACATTCTCCTTCTCCTTGACTTGGGAGAGTGAAGCAGATAATGAGACAGATAGAACCTCAACGTTCAATCCACGTGACCTGAGAATCAAAACAGGCCAAACAAACCCCATCTGGTCAGCTGCTTGATGACATCAAGCTTGTCCCTGTCAGGGTACAGGTTGGAGAATGTACAGATAACCTTTGCTAAGGCAGAGTTCTGACACTCCCTATTGCTGGACACTACATGAACAGGACAGATAGGGCTCTTAATGATAGTGGAATCAAGGAATATGGGGAGAAGGCAAGGCAGGAACGGGGCACTGATTGTGGATGATCACAGTGAATGGTGGTGCTGGCTCGAAGGGCCGAATGGCCTACTCCTGCACCTATTGTCTATTGACAGGTTTGGAGGGGCATGGGCCAAACGCAGGCAGGTGAGTCTAGTGTAGATGGGACATGTTGGTCGGCATGGGCAAGTTGGGCTGAAGGGCCTGTTTCCATGTTGTATGACTCTCTGACTCTCATAATACAATAATGAGTCCAGAGACACACAATGGTCTTTCTGGTACTTCAAGTTGTGCATTTAAATTTACTTCTGCATTAAACTGTTGATGTTTATAAAAAAGTGATTTATTTATTTTTTTACAATAATTTTTCCTTCCCAAAAATTGTTTAAAATTGTTGTTTGGTGCCAGAGGCCACTTTGTAAACCCGGCCCGGCACAGACGGACAGTCGATCACAGCGAGGCTAATGACATCAGTGTTTCCCTCGTGCTGTTGGATGGCAAACTCCTGTCTATTTATGGGCTGAGAGTGGTGGAAATCAGACAGATGCAAGCCAGGGCTGGAGTTATATGCTCCGTTTCCCTCCCCTTCTGTAAATAAACTCTTGAGAAGATGGCCAGAGTTTGGGGTCTTTGTCATGTTTTCTGAATGATTTCTCTCTATTTGGGTTGGATTTTCAGCAAGATGGGGCTTCAGCATCAGGGATAGAAACATAGAAACATAGAAAATAGGTGCAGGAGTAGGCCATTCGGCCCTTCGAGCCTGCACCGCCATTCAATATGATCATGGCTGATCATCCAACTCAGTATCCTGTACCTGCCTTCTCTCCATACCCCCTGATCCATTTAGCCACAAGGGCCACATCTAACTCCCTCTTAAATATAGCCAATGAACTGGCCTCAACTACCTTCTGTGGCAGAGAATTCCACAAATTCACCATTCTCTGTGTGAATTTTTTTTTTCACATCTCGGTCCCTTATCCTTAAACTGTGACCCCTTGTTGTGGACTTCCCCAACATCGGGAACAAACTTCTTGCATCTAGCCTGTCCAACCCCTTAAGAATTTTGTACGTTTCTATAAGATCCCCCCTCAATCTTCTAAATTCTAGCGAGTACAAGCCGAGACACAAAATGGTGGAGTAACTCAGCGGGACAGGCAGCATCTCTGGAGAGAAGGAATGGGTGACGGACGTTTCGGGTCGAGACCCTTCTTCAGACAAAATGTAGTTATCAGCAACATGGGTGTTGTAATTACAATAAAATACCGTTTGTTGTCATTTGAACCTCAAATGAAGTTCAAACGAAATTTGGTTTCTGCAGTCATACATCAAGAAAAGAACCAAGACACACACCAACACAATTTACACAAACATCCATCACAGTGAATCTCCTCCTCACTGTGATGGAAGGCAAAGTCTTGTCTCTCCCCTGCTCTCCATTCTTCTCCCGATGTCAAAGCCCACTGAGCACACGCCCAGTGTTGTGTGTCTAGGGAGGGAGGGTTGGTGGTGGTGTGGGGGGGGTGGAAAAGGTGGGTGCCCCATGTCATTGCAAAGTTACCCCATTCTGTCGAATCCCCATCCCGTGAGCCAAACTGTAGTGAGTAGGAAGGAACTGCAGATACTGGCTTAAACCGAAGATCGACACAGAATGCTGGAGTAACTCAGCGGGACAGGCAGCATCTCTGGAGAGAAGGCATGGGTGACGTTTCGGGTCCAGACCCTTCTTCAGACAAAATGTAGTCAGCTCCAGCCGATTGCTACTTTCTTGGGCCAGCTCAGACATTATAAACAGAAAGACTTGATTGTAAATGTTGTGAAATATTTGGAAATATCCAAATAGAATCAAGACTTGAAGATCTGCAAAGAGACTTGGTATTTTAATTCCTTGGATCTTATAGAGGTGTACAAAATCATGAGAGGAGTAGAGGTAAATATACAGTCTCTTGCTCAGAGTAGGGGAATCGAGAACCAGAGGACATCGGTTTAAGATGAGGGGGGAAAGATTTAATAGGAACTTTTCTACTCAAGGGGTGGTGGGTGTATGGAACAAGCTGCCAGAAAAGGTAGTTGAGGCAGTACAGGGACTATCGCAATGTTTAAGAAACAATTGGACAGGTACATGGATAGGACAGGTTTAGAGGGATATGGGCCAAAAACAGACATGTGGGACCAGTGTGGATGGCACATGTTGGTTGGTGTGGGAAAGTTGGGCCGAAGGGCCTGTTTCCATACTGAATCTCTCTAAGACCATTCTCATTGAAACCTTCTTTAGATGCTGTGTGTAATTCCTCTGACAATATAATTGTCACACACTTTCCAGCAAGTAACTTTAATTAGAAAGAGAGACTTGAATTGATATAATGGCTTCATATCCATTTCAGAATATTTTAAAGCATTCTACGGCAAATAAAGTATTGTTGAAGGCAGCAGATAGGGAATCTAAGTTATTTACTGCAAGCTTCCACCAAGATTAATGTACCGATGACCAGATAATCTAGTCTTCTGGTCAAATCTGGTTAAGAATAAGGAGTAAGCCACTTAGAACGGAGACGAGGAAACACTTTTTCTCACAGAGAGGAGGAAACATTTTTTCTCACAGAGAGTGGTGAGTCTGTGGAATTCTCTGTCTCAGAGGGCGGTGGAGGCAGGTTCTCTGGATGCTTTCAAGAGAGAGCTAGATAGGGCTCTTAAAAATAGCAGAGTCAGGGGATATGGGGAGAAGGCAGGAACAGGGTATTGATTGGGGATGATCAGCCATGATCACATTTAATGACGGTGCTGGCCCGAAGGGCCAAATGGCCTCCTCCTGCACCTATTGTCTATTGTCTAAATCTGCGCTGTACCTCACCTCCCACTCTTACTGATACTCTGGATCTGGGCCAAATGCGTTGGTGCCAGACTCAGCAGATTTTGTAGTTCCACAAGTCAATGCCTTGGCCTGGGATCAAGGCAAGTGTCCTGCTTCTGACGTCCATTCTGTCACTCTATTGAGAATCAGGTGGTGCATCAGGTGAGTGTAAGATGAGGATCAATTTGCCTGGCCAGTTGACAACCCAGCGGAGGTAGATACAAAATGCTGGAGTAACTCAGCGGGATAGGCAACATCTCTGGAGAGAAGGAATGGGTGACGTTTCAGGTCGAGAGTCTTCTTCAGGCTTCAGAACCAGCATATGTAGTTCCTTCATACAACCAGCAGTCTGAGTATTGATATCTCTAACTTCAAGTAATCCTTGCATCCCCTCTCCCTCTCCGTCCCTCCCCCACCTTAGTCGTCGTCCTAGTTTTACTGTCTGTATAACTCGTTATCACCTTCCCCACAGCCAACAATGGTTCATTGTGGGCTCCACGTTTCCTTGATTATCGATGCTTTTTGCATGTCTTCCGTTCATTTGTCCTCAATACCGTCTATTTCCCTTGTTTCCCTTTCCCCTAACTCTTAGTCTGAAAAAGGGTCTCGACCCGAAACATCACCTATTCCTTTTCTCCAGTGATGCTGCTTGACCCGCTGAGCTACTCCAGCTTTTTGAGCCTATCTTCGGTTTAAACCAGCATCTGCAGTTCCATCTCACACACGACACTCCTCATGATTGGATATTTAAACCAGACCCTTTTGGTTCACATTACATGTCAAGGGTGCCCAGTCAGGAAAGTTGTCGTGAAAATATAAAAAGTTAAGTGAGGTATTGAGCCAAAGCTGTTTCTGAACTAAAGCAACATTGCTGAGGTTTCAGCAACATGTCTCTCAGGGTGTGAATGGCGATACCCTTTAATGCCAATCTCCGAGAACTATCAATCCTCTGCCCCCATTGCAAGCATCATTTAAAAACCTTCCTTTTTATGTATTTCAACACTTCTTTGAACCCCATCATTGGTTCAGGAGCAAATAACAAGCCACTGAAGGAACTCAGTGGGCCAAGCAGCACCTGCAGTGGGAAAACAATGGTCGGAGTTTGGGACTGATGCATGGACCCTGGAACATCGCCCACTCTTTTGCCTCCACAGACGCTGCTTGATCTGCTGAGTTCCTCCTGCAGTTTGGTTTTGCCCCAGATTCCAGCAACCGCAACCTCTTGTGTGGGGGTGGGAGATTGCAACCATCCCGTTGTCCGCCTTGGTTCAACGAATGCAATCAACTCGGCGTGCACAATCAAATAAGATCAAATAGAAGAACCTCTTGTGTCTCTATTGTGGGTTCTGTTTCCAACACTGTTTCTTGCCCGATATTGATCCATAGGTATTCTTCATTTGAAGATCTCCAGCTCTGTCCTTGCTTTCTATTAGTGGATGCTCTTCATCAGTTCCCAACTTGCCAACCAGACTGTGCAGGAAGGAACTGCAGATGCTGGTTTAAACCGAAGACTGACATAAAATGCTGGAGAAACTCAGCGGGCCAGGCAGCGACTCTGGAGAGAAGGAATGGGTGACGTTTCGGGTCGAGACCCTTCCTTCAGACTAGGAAGTCTGACTGTGGTGTTATCCCGAAGACAGACAGAAAATGCTGGAGCAACTCGGCGAGTCAGGCAGCATCTCTCTGGGCCTGATCAGGGTGGCATGGATTAGAGTGGGAGGGATATTCAGAAAGGCAACAGCACAAAGCCAAACGTATGTTGCAGTCAGCTGCCAATCCCTCTGAAACTGCAGTCTGTGGAAGGAACTCATCGACACACGCAGAATAAGCTGAGAGCAACCATTCAACAAGCAGAATGTTCTGGAAACTCTTCACTCAGTCCATGGAAAATTGGATAAATAAAACAGTCTTGTGAGCACCAGTGAATTTATCCCCCAGAAGAAATGTTATTCTGTTTGGTTTCCTGACAGTGTTTGTGTCAAGAAATTGTCAGACAAATCTCTTGATTTTTTTTTTTAATGGTTTTTCCGTTCCTAACTCTCACGGTGGGTCTAACTCTGTGAACCTGCCAGAACCTGGTGAACCACCTAGTGCTGCTCCTGCTACTGTGTAGATAGACACAAAGTGCTGGAGTAACTCAACAGGACAGGCAGCATCTCTGGAGAAAAGGAATGGGTGACATTTCTGTTCAAGACCCTTCGTCAGACTGAGGGAACAGGGACCCTTTACTGAACACACCCGCGGACATCCACCAGTGAGTCTTCACCTCTTAAAAATAGCGGAGTCAGGGGATATGGGGAGAAGGCAGGAACGGGGTACTGATTGGGGATGATCAGCCATGATCACATTGAATGGCGGTGCTGGCTCGAAGAGCCAAATGGCCTACTCCTGCACCTATTGCCTGCTGTCTATTATCTCACCCGAGCTCCAGGCTCAGCTCCACGCTGCAGGTTTCCCCGCTAAAGATTCCTTCTCCCCTGAAGAAGGGTCAGTCTAAGGAAGAGTCTCGACCCGAAACGTCACATATTCCTTTTCGCGAGAGACTCTGATTTACTCCAGCGTTTTGTGTCTGTCTCCAGTGTCAACCAACATCTGCAGTTCCTCCCTACTCATTTGTCCTACTACAGTGTAACAGACCCATGCCATCATAGGATAGGCTACACCTTAATTAGTACAGGTGCCAGGGGTTATGGGGAGAAGGCAGGAGAATGGGGTTAGGAGGGAGAAATAGGCCAACCATGATTGAATGGAGGGGTAGACTCTAATGGTCTAATTCTACTCTTAGAACCTATGATCTTATGACCTCCCCTAATGCCTCTTCCCTTCCAAAACACCTTTTCCATGTGAAGCGGAAATTGACTTGTATTTCTTCCAAGTTAGCGCACTGTATCAGATTCAGTATCTGCTCACAACATGCTCTCCCCACTGGAGAACTCAAACACAGATTGAGCAGCCACTTTACAGACCAATGAAGTTCAGTTGCAAGCTGCCCATCGCTGTAACTGAAGGGTCTCCACCCGAAACGTGACCTTTTCATTTTCGCCTGACTTGCCTGAGTTACCTCAGCATTTTGTGTCTATCTTTACTATAAATCTTGAAGTCACTCCACTAAACACCAGTCTGAAGAAGGGTCTCGACCCGAAACGTCACCCATTCCTTCTCTTCAGAGATGCCGCCTGTCCCGCTGAGTTACTCCAGCATTTTGTGTCTGTCTTCGGTTGAAGTATCTGCAGTTCCTTCCTAACCCTCTCTGACCCCTCTGTCTTTGGCTTCTCACATTGTCCCTTCAAAGTTCAATTGAAGTAGCAACATTTGACCTCCAGTGTAAATAAATTACAGTTGTTAGCTGTTGCAAGTAATTAATCTTTCTACTTTATTACACAATTGGCCATTTCAACCTATAGCCGTAACTCAGTTCTGGGACCCCAGCTATTTACAATGTATATTAATGATTTGGACGAGGGAATTGAATGCAACATCTCCAAGTTTGCGGATGACACGAAGTTGGGGGGCAGTGTTAGCTGTGAGGAGGATGCTAGGAGGCTGCAAGGTGACTTGGATAGGCTGGGTGAGTGGGCAAATGAATGGCAGATGCAGTATAATGTGGATAAATGTGAGGTTATCCACTTTGGTGGCAAAAACAGGAAAGTAGATTATTATCTGAATGGTGGCCGATTAGGAAAGGGGGAGATGCAACGAGACCTGGGTGTCATGGTACACCAGTCATTGAAAGTAGGCATGCAGGCGCAGCAGGCAGTGAAGAAGGCGAATGGTATGTTAGCATTCATAGCAAAAGGATTTGAGTATAGGAGCAGGGAGGTTCTACTGCAGTTGTACAGGGTCTTGGTGAGACCACACCTGGAGTATTGCGTACAGTTTTGGTCTCCTAATCTGAGGAAAGACATTCTTGCCATAGAGGGAGTACAGAGAAGGTTCACCAGACTGATTCCTGGGATGTCAGGACTTTCATATGAAGAAAGACTGGATAGACTCGGTTTGTACTCGCTAGAATTTAGAAGATTGAGGGGGGATCTTATAGAAACGTACAAAATTCTTAAGGGGTTGGACAGGCTAGATGCAGGAAGATTGTTCCCGATGTTGGGGAAGTCCAGAACAAGGGGTCACAGTTTAAGGATAAAGGGGAAATCTTTTAGGACCGAGATGAGGAAAACTTTTTTCACACAGAGAGTGGTGAATCTGTGGAATTCTCTCCCGCAGAAGGTAGTTGAGGCCAGTTCATTGCCTATATTTAAGAGGGAGTTAGATGTGGCCCTTGTGGCTAAAGGGATCAGGGGGTATGGAGAGAAGGCAGGTACAGGATACTGAGTTGGATGATCAGCCATGATCATATTGAATGGCGGTGCAGGGTCGAAGGGCCGAATGGCCTACTCCTGCACCTATTTTCTATGTTTCTATGACCTTAAGCTGCCAAAGTACTTTATAGTGATTGTGGTAATTATTAGTTATTGTGGTGATTTTGGATGCTTGGCAAAAAGGGTTGGACACAAACAAGCAACAATGTGATAATCAACAGATAATCAGGTTATTGGTCGTGTGAATTTGCAGATAAACATTAGTCCAGATGCAACAACAACAACAACATATTTACAGAATTGTAATTATACAGCAAAATACCCAAGACTTTTTCGAGGGAATTTCATCAGGCAAAATTTGACACTCTTCCATTAAGGAAAATATTGGAGAGGAGATCTACCACAGTCGCTGCCTCAAAAAAGGCTGCCGCATCATCAAGGACCCACACCATCCTGGGCACTCACTCATCTCTCCGCTGCCTTCAGGCAGAAGGTACAGGAGTCTGAAATCTGCAACATCCAGGTTCTTCCCCACAGCCATAAGGCTATTAAACTCAACTCAAACAAAACTCTGAACTTTGAATAGCCTTTTGCATTTTATCTGCTTATTTATGTGTGTGTATATATATATATATTCAATTGTATATGGACACACTGATCTGTTCTGTATTTATTTATGCCTACAATGTTCTGTTGTGCTGAAGCAAAGCAAGAATTTCATTGTCCTATCTGGGACACATGACGAAAAACTCTCTTGAACTTGAACTTGTTATATATCACCAACCAGCCTCTGTCCCAGCCCCACCTCCTTGGACTATTTATGTTGTCAATCTTTCCTCTCTCCTCCCAGTTCTGAACCTAAACCAGACCTGTGGAGGGTTTATCTTAAAGAATCAAATGAAGACAGAACAATTCATAGTTACAGGAGCAGAATTAGGCCATTCGGCCCATCGTTTACTCTGCCATTCAATCATGGCTGATCTAACTTTCCCTCTCAACCCCATTCTCCTGCATTCTCCCCATAACCCCCGACTCCCACACTAATCAGTCAGTCTACACCTTAATACTGTCCATTGACTTGGCCTCCACAGCCATCAGTGGCAATGAATTCCACAGATTCACTACTCATTGACCGAAGAAATTCCTCCTCATCTCCTTTCTAAAGGTATGTCCTTTTAATCTGAGGCTATGATATCTGGTCCTAGACTCTCCCAACTAGTGGAAAAATAAAACATGTTGTTAACAGGTGCTGAGAACATAAGGTGCAAAATTGGAAATAAGACAGACATCCTGGAGTGTTGTAAGACTGAAGGAGATGGCAAAGAGCAAGTGGTGGGGGAATTAGGAGGTTAAATCTGAGGTAGTGACTTACGCAAGACCAGTGTGAGTTGACAAGCTGGATCAAGAGAGTCTGTGTCCCAGATGGAACAATGAAATTCTTACTTGCAGCAGCTCAACAGAATATGTAAGAAGGAACTGCAGATGCTGGTTTAAACAGAAGATAGACACAAAAAGCTGGAGTAACTCAGCGGGACAGGCAGCATCTCTGGAGAGAAGCAATGGGTGACGTCTGAAGAAGGGTCTTGACCCGAAACGTCACCCATTCCTTCTCTCCAGAGATGCTGCCTGTCCCGCTGAGTTACTCCACCACTTTGTGTCTATCTTCAGAATATGTGAACATAGCACACGGTAAACAATATAATAAATGAGAAAAAAAAGTTAAATGTGTGTATCCATACTCATATATATATATATATATATGTGTATATTATATTATATATGTGTATATTATATATGTGTATATTATATTATATATATATAATAATATATATAATTTATAATATTTATATATTAATATTATTCTATTCTATATATTGTCTATCTATTATCCTGTGTAATATATATAATATTGTTTTTTATATCTATTATAACTACAAATATACATCATATATTACATCATATATATACTACAATAGATACATACATATATATACACATATATATACATACATATATATACATACTAACATACAAGATACATACAATCATACATACATACATACATAACATAATATACTACATATATATACATATATATACATACTATACAACATATATACATATATAACTATAATATATACATACATATTATAGACATATCAGACATATCGAGACATACAGATATATACATACATATATATATACATACATATATATACTATATATATATATGTATATCAATATATATATATATATAGTATATATAATATATCTTCTATATCTATGTGTAATATTACTGTGTCTATCTCTATGTGTTTCTATCTCTATATCTCTCTCTCTCTCTACTGTTGTGGTGTGTGTGTGGTGGTTTAATCCTCTCTAACCTACTCATCATACTATATTATTCTATCTATATATATATCTCTTCTATTCTCATATCAACACACACGCATACATATACACACACACCCACATATATATATATATACACACCACACACATATATACTACCACCCTAGATATACACACCACACACATAATACACCACACACACACTATAGATATACCACACACACATATATATATAGACACCACACACACACTATGACATATAAATCACACACCACACATGATATATACACAACACACACACACCCACACAACACACATATATATATACTGACCAAGTGCAGACCCGTTGGGTCTGTTCCCCCAACGTGCGGTTGTGCGAGGGGAGGCGGCATGCAGCGTCACACACACTAACTATCCCCATCCCCCTCCGCACTCACGCTAATTACCCCCCTTGATATTATATTAATATTATTAATTTGCTCCTTTTACCCCATAATCACCCTATCTACTGACACATAGCCCCAAACTTGCAGTCACATCTAGAAAGGGGGGGGGTAGAGAGTGAGGGCAGAGAGAGAAGGGGCAGAGACAGAGAGACACAGAGAGAGGGGCAAGAGGGATGGGGGGGAGGAGGGGGGGGGAGGGAGGAGGGGGGAGGAGGGAGGAGGGAGGAGGGAGGAGGGAGGAGGGAGGAGGGAGGAGGGAGGAGGGAGGAGGGAGGAGGGAGGAGGGAGGAGGGAGGAGGGAGGAGGGAGGAGGAGGAGGGAGATGGGAGGAGGGAGGAAGAGAGAGAAAACAACCATTTGCAGGCAGTGCTTTTTTACCTCAAACTAACCATATTTTCATTTTCAAACCAAATTAAGGGTACTCACAGTGCTGTAGACATTTGTTCCGTGTCATTCAGAGCTCTGATTGAGGCACACCACTTGCAGAGACTGATTGAGGCACACCACTTCCTGGTTTTATAGTCGCTCCCCCTCCCTCCAGCAGGGGCAGCAGAGAAAATGGGGAATTTTGTAAAAACATTAATATCTCTGCCATATTTCATCGGCAGGAAAAATCCTCGGCACACATGTGGCGGAGGGGGGCTCTGAGCGAGGTGGCCAAAAATGACGGCCGTAGGTGGCGGCGTTCTCTCGGAAATTGCAGCACAGATCGCCAAAACCGGTCAAGATCAGAGTTTTAGGAAGATAGATAGATAGATAGATAGATAGATAGATAGATAGATAGATAGATAGATAGATAGATAGATAGATAGATAGATAGATAGATAGATAGATAGATAGATAGATAGATAGATAGATAGATAGATAGATAGATAGATAGATAGATAGATAGATAGATAGATAGATAGATAGATAGATAGATAGATAGATAGATAGATAGATAGATAGATAGATAGATAGATAGATAGATAGATAGATAGATAGATAGATAGATAGATAGATAGATAGATTGAAATGTTATTCTGATTCAGCTTAAGACAATTGCCAGGAATTCTGATGCATTCCCGACCCGAAAAGTCACCTATCCATGTTCTCCAGAGCTGGACACAAAATGCTGGAGTAACTCAGATACTGCATGACCCACTGAGTGATTCCCACACTTTGTGTCCTTTTGTGTAAACCAGCATCTGCAGTTCCTTCTTTCTATGTACTGATGCAGTTTGTGACAAGGTGACAGATTTTTGAACGGGAACACAGGTTAGTGGCCTGGTCCTTCCAATATTTAGTTGGAGGAAGTTTAAAATGTTTATCACGGAATATTTTACATTTGCCGACTTGCATGGGGATGGCCTCGGTTTAATGTTGTAACCAACGCGGGTCACCTCGCAGATGGGGCTCGTCAGGCTGGGAAGGCGGTCCATCTAGGAGAGGGAAAACTCTGATTTAAAACCTCCACTGCCTTGTGGCCATATCCAGTCATGGAAAAGGCTCCAGGAGTAAACCTCAAGGAAATCCGGAGTCAGAGCCCCTAAGGCAGTTCGTCGTTGTCTACAACCTCGCTCTGGCAGCTCCTGCGATGGCGCTGGTGCCAAACTGTAACGGCCCTGCTGTTCCTTTGGATCGATCAGCGACATGGAGAGGGGGGACGTGCTGCATGGGCAACAGCCTGTCCTCCATATGACATCGATCGCCCAGGCTTGCATCCGACCAGGAAGCATCACCCATGGACAGTCATGACCGAGGAGGGCCTACACCTCCGACAGTTTAGCAAGAGTGTTTTATTGTCATATGTCCATATGGCATATGTTATATGCAACAGCGAAGTCAGGGGATATGGGGAGAAGGCAGGAACGGGGTACTGATTGGGGATGATCAGCCATGATCACATTGAATGGCGGTGCTGTCTCGAAGGGCCAAATGGCCTACTCCTGCACCTATTGTCTATTGTCCCAGATAGAACAATGAAATTCTTACTTGCTGCAGCACAACAGAATATGTAAACATAGTACACTGTAGACAATATTATAAAGAAGGGGAAAAAAGTTCAGTGTGTGTAATATGGACACATATACTGTGCACCCGGGAACCAGCCAAGTGGCTTTTTTAATTTCACTTTAAAATTTAATTTAAATTTAAAGTTTGCGTGTACCTTGTTGTGTGTTGTGACTGATGGCAGAACAATTTCCCTCCGGGGATGAATAAAGTTCTGTCGTATCGTATTTGTGCTCCGAAGCCTAAAGCCTAGACTTGTTAAGGCAGTGCAGGGGAATTTCAGTGAGTGAGTGAGGGAGAGGAGAATGTCTTCTCGCTGTGCCTGTACTGTGTGTCTGTGCAACCGAGTGTGAATGACAGGCTGTGTGTGTGGCTACGCTCGGTGTGTTGGGTTGCTGGAGTGGCCACAGCAATGCTGTGTGTGTGTGCGCTGGTGAGCTTGTGTTGTAGTGAGCGCCGTGCTCAGTGTGTGGGGCTGTGCTGAGTCCTGGTGCCGCTTGGAGCTGCTGTGAGAGGGAGCGAGGACTCTTATTGTGACACGGCGGCTCCCCTCAGCCCCTTCCTCGCTCATCCATACTCGCTGCCGTTTGACAACAACAGACTAAGCAGCGGCGCCGAGCAGCGGGAGAGAGAGAGAGAGTGAGAGGGAGTGAGTGAGAGAGTGAGGGAGTGAGAGGAGGGGGTGATCTAGGGCTGCCCTCGGAGGTTCGGGTTAAGGATTGTCCCTGTGGTGGGGGGCGGCGGGAGGAGCAGGGACGCCGCCGCCGCCGCCGCTGCCGAGTTGTGGCCGAGCCCGGGGCCCCGGTCATGGGCCACGGGAGGAGGAGGAGGCCGAGGCCGCGCACAGCGAGCAACATGAGGCGGCTCGCCAGCGGCGCCCCAGGTACGTGCGTGTGGCTTGTGTAGTGGGGGGGGGACAGGTGAGGACGGGCGGGCGGGCCCTTTGATCGCGGCGCGGGCGGGCGGCAACATTGTATCGCCTGGGTCGGCGGCAACATTGTATCGGTGGGGACGGGCGAGCGGGCGGCAACGCTGAGCCGCCGGGGTCGGCAACATTGTATCGGCGCGGGGTCGGCAACATTGTATCGGCGCGGGGTCGGCAACATTGTATCGGCGCCGACGGACGGACGGGCGGCCCGTTACTTTGTTGCCGTCTTGTTTAACCCTTTGTCTCTCGCCTGCCTCGGCCGGGCTGGATGGATGGATGAGAGGAGCCCCGTGTGTGTGTGTGAGCGGGTTGTGCCGCCGCCAGTGACCACCCCCATCCCCGCCCGCCCGCTCACCTCACGGCCTGCGGGACCTACTGCTCATTTAATTAGCTATTGAAGGCAACAAAGAGGAAAAAATAGACATATATAGATAGAGAGAGATATGTACTGCTCTGTGTAAATGCGAGCCGGGCCCGGCCGAGCATCATCGGTTCCCGGTCTGGGGAGAGTTAGCGGCGGATAGGTGGGGGGAGGGGGGAGAGGGGGAGTGATTGACGTGGGATCGGGCCAATAGGCGGCGGGTGAATGCAGTCGGGCCGCGGGGGTGGCCAATGGGCGGTGGGAAGGGGCGGGAGTTGTGGGTGGAAGGGGGGGGGGGGGGTGGTGGGAGTTGTAGTCCGGCCGCGGCCGGCGACCCGTCTGTCGGGGGGGTCCGTCCACTCTTCCCCCCCTCCCCTCGGTGGAGAGATGAGGGATGGAGTGGTGGAGGATGAGGAGAAGGGGGAGGGGTGGTGTAAATTCTCTCCCCCCCTTCCCCAGCCACTGGAGGAGTGGAGGTTGTGAGATGTGAGTGTAGTGAGGGCTCCCTCCCTCTCCATGCTGCGCCTCTCCTCACACAATCCATCCATGTGGTGAGTGAGGTGCAACCTCCTCAGCTGGGCAGGTAGACTACAACTCAATTGGACACAACACGATCCCAGTACAAGTGTAGGGATACTGATTAGAGAAGAGGTGTATAGTCAGGAACTGCAGATGCCGGTTCAAACCGAGGATAGACACAAAAAGTTGGAGTAATTCAGCGGGACAGGCAGACAATAGGTGCAGGAGGAGGCCATTCAGCCCTTCGAGCCAGCACCGCCATTCAACATGATCATGGCTGATCATCCCTAATCAGTACCCCGTTCCTGCCGTCTCCCCATATGCCCTGACTCCATTATCTAACGTAACTTTTTTCCCCTGTTGCCAGTTAGGCAACCATGACAACATTTTAGGTTGCCAAATGACAGTTTAGGTGGTCATTTGAGACGGTTTGCATGACGCGTGCGATAATGTGCTCGGACGAAGTGCGTAGTTACCAGTCGGAATTATGCTCAATAACAGCAGTGTTTATACATTGTCACCAACCCCCCACCCACACCCATTTCAGGGCACCATACATGTTTGGGACACAGCAATATCATGTAAATGAAAGTAGCCATGTTTAGTATTTTGTTGCATATCCTTTGCATGCAAAGACTGCTTCAAGTCTGCGATTCATGGACATCACCAGTTGCCGAGTGTCTTCTCTGATGATGCTCTGCCAGGCCTGTATTGCAGCCATCTTTAGCTTATGTTTGTTTTGGGGGCTAGTCCCCTTCAGTTTTCTCTTCGGCATATAAAAGGCATGCTCAATTGGGTTCAGATCGGGTGATTGACGGCCACTCAAGAATTGACCATTTTTTAGCTTTGAAAAACTCCTTTGTTGCTTTAGCAGTATGTTTGGGATCATTGTCTTGCTGTAGAATTAACTGCCGGCCAATGAGTTTTTAGGTATTTGTTTGAACTTGAGCAGATAGGATGTGTCTATACACTTCAGAATTCATTATGCTACTACCATCAGCAGTTGTATCATCAATGAAGATTAGTGAGCCAGTACCTTCAGCAGCCATACATGCCCAGGCCATAACACCCCCACTACCGTGTTTCACAGATGAGGTGGTATGCTTTGGATCTTGAGCAGTTCCTTCTCTCCTCCATACTTTGCTCTTGCCATCACTCTGATACAAGTTAATCTTCGTCTCATCTGTCCACAAGACCTTTTTCCGGAACTGTGGTTGCTCTTTAAGTACTTCTTGGCAAACTGTAACCCGGCCATCCTATTTTTGTGGCTAACCAGTGGTTTGCATCTTGCAGTGTAGCCTCTGTATTTCTGTTCATGAAATCTTCTGCGGACAGTGGTCATTGACAAATCCACACCTGACTCCTGAAGAGTGTTTCTGATCTGTCAGACAGGTGTTTGGAGAGTTTTTGTTATTATAGAGAGAATTCCTTCGTATCAGCTGTGCAGATCTTCCTTGGCCTGCCAGTCCTTTTGCAATTATTAAACTCACCAGTGCTCTCTTTCTTCTCAATGATGTTCCAAACAGTTGATTTTGGTAAGCCTACGGGTTGGCTGATGTCTCCAACAGTTTTATTCTTGTTTCTCAGTCTCATAATGGCTTATTAGACTTTCATTGACACAACTTTGGTCCTCATGTCGATAAACAGCAATAAAAGTTTCCAAAGGTGATGGAAAGACTAGGTGCTGAGAGCTCTCTTGTACCTGCATTAAGGAGGCAATTGAACACACCTGAGCAATTACAAACATTATGGTGCCCTGAAATGGGGGGACTATGTATAAACACTGCTGTAATTTGTACATGGTGAAACCAAAATGTATAAAAATACCCTTTAATAAAATCTGACAATGTGCACTTTCACCACATGTGATTTTTTTTTTTCTGTTACAAATCTCATTGTGCAGTACAGAAGCAAATAAATAAATGATGGGTCTTTGTACCAAACATTATGGAGGGCACTGTACCATATTGCAATAGTTATACTTATTATGACCTTATACCAGTTAATAATGTGGTTTCAACTGGAGTTGGGATGCAGCCCACAGCTTTTAACAAAAAATTGGATGCAGTATAGGAGGGCTTCTGTACTGTTGAATAATTTGGGCTCTTTACTGTACTGAACTGTTCCAGCACTGGCTGTGTGATGTGGTTGGCAAACACAGCAAGTTCTGCCAATGTGAGCAGGAAGTGGCAAATGGACATGGCTTTACCCACTGGTATATCTACATGGCACATGGAGTTCAATGTGGCGAAGTGTGATGTTAGCGTCTTTATACACAAGAAAGACAAACGTTAATAGTTTTTATAGAATGAAAAACTAGAAGGTGCAGAGGAGTAAACATTCCAAACTGATCTGAGGTTTCAGAATGCCAAGTGTTGAAGCCGCTCACAGACTTGGTCAGACCCCCATTTGGAGTATGCCTGCTCAACATTCAAGGGGTTACGGGGAGAAGGCAGGAGAATGGGGTTGACGGGGAAAGATGGATCAGCCATGATTCAATGGGATAGTAGACTCGGAGGGCCGAGTGGCTTAGTTCTGCTCCCAGAGCTTATGAACATTGGCCACCACAACCACAAGATATACAGTGCAGAGTTACTAAAGTTGTAATATAAAGTTTAAAGGATAAACTTATCAGGATAGTTTTTGTGAGCATTACATTTAAACTTTATTCTACATCTTTGCTTTGTAGAAATGCTGGACATTGTATTTTCTCAAGTTCAGATATTTGATTGGGGAGGCGGGGGCAATTTTACTGCAATGTTGAAAATAATCAAAGCATTTGATGGGGTAAACACAGCAATTATTTTCTCTGGTGGTGGAATCCGTAATTAATTACATCAGGGGCACAGAAGCCTACTACAGGTGCTGGAATCTGGAGCAGAAAACAAACTGCTGGAGGAACACAGCAGGCCAGAGACTATTTGAAAATGAAACTGGGAAGCATTTTTTTTCCACAAAAGCAATTCTGGAATTATGTCTTCCAGAAGACTAGATGTCTGGCCCCAAAGCCCCGAATTCTCTCCCTAGTCTTTCGTGCTCTTTGCTTCCCCCCCCCTCTACTCCTTTCTTCTCTCCCCCCACCTCGTCTCTCCCTCTGATGTGTTCTATTAAAAAGCCCATTCATTAACTAGGTGGTCACAAAATGCTGGAGTAACTCAGCGGGTCAGGCCTTTTCTCCACAGATGCTGCCTGACCCGCTGAGTTACTCCGGTATTTTATATCTATCTTCGGTGTAAACCAGCATCTGAAGTTCCTCCCTACACCATTCATTGAGTAAGTGTTCCTTCTGTTCTAACATCTACTTGTAGATCCAGTGCCATGTTCTCTGGGGTAGTGTTCCGACAAAGAGGCCTGGGGATATTTTTACCACGTTGAAGGCTATATGTAAATACAATTTCTATTGATCGGAACCACGTTGCAATGCCGTGTTGTTAGTTTGGAGATAGTTGTCACTTGCTGATAGAAATCTAAGCAAAGACAATCAAAAGTTTTTGGGACTTTATGGAATTAAAATGAACATTTGGAAGTGTGTTCCATTGTTGTTGGTGTGATTATGCAGTTATTCTGCCCACAATATTTCAACCGTGCCGCAGTTTGCGAACTGTTGCTTCATTTGTGATCGCGATATAATCTCTAACTTGTGGGGAGAAACGGCACAGTTTCACCACCCTGCTCTGCCCATGTGTGAGTGATATTTATTTTCTGCTCTGCAGATGTTGCGAACATGCTGTAATGTTAGTTTCATGGCAATGATTCCTCCCTGGGGTGTCCTCCTCCCGTCCCATCCCACATCCCCCTGGGTACAGTCCCTGACTGCCTTCCAATGTCGGAGCCAACAGGATGTACTTCACATTGACAAGTTCTAACAGCATAATTAAGCCATTCGGCCCCTCAATTCTACTCCACTATCCAAGCATGGCTAGACACAAAATGCTGGAGTCACTCAGCGGGACAGGCAGCATCTCTGGAGAGAAGGAATGGGTGACGTTTTGTGGTCGAGACCCTTCTCGTCCTTCTTCGTCTGAAGGGTCGTGACCCGAAACGTCACCCATTCTTTCCCTCCAGAGAAGCTGCCAGTCCCGCTGAGTTACTCCAGCTTTTTCAAGTCAAGTCACTTTTATTAATACAACACATTTAAAAAACAACTCTCGTTGACCAAAGTGCTTTACATTGGTGGAGGTACTGACGTTATACAACAGTGGTTCATAGATTTTGTGTCTATCTTCGGTTTAAACCAGCATCTGCAGTTCCTTCCTACACACTCAATCTATCTTTTCCTCTCAACCCCACTCTCCCGCCTTCTCATAACCCCTGATGTTATTCCACTGTGGGAGGTAGACAAAAATGCTGGAGAAACTCAGCGGGTGAGGCAGCATCTATGGAGCAAAGGAATAGGTGACGTTTCGGGTTAAGTTCAAGAGAGTTTATTGTCATGTGTCCCTGATAGGACAATGAAATTCTTGCTTTGCTTCACCACAACAGAACATAGTAGGCATTGACTACAAAACAGATCAGTGTGTCCATATACCATTAGATTGGGACGACAGATGGCACAATGGGCTAAGTGTTCGGCTGGCAACCGGAAGGTAGCCGGTTCGAATCCCGCTTGGAGTGCATACTGTCGTTGTGTCCTTGGGCAAGACACTTCACCCACCTTTGCCTGTGTGTGAATGTGTGTGAGTGATTGGTGGTGGTCGGAGGGGCCGTAGGCGCAGATTGGCAGCCACGCTTCCGTCAGTCTGCCCCAGGGCAGCTGTGGCTACAGAAGTAGCTTACCACCACCGATTGTGACTGAGGAGTGAATGAATAATGCGATGTAAAGCGCCTTGAGTATTAGAAAGGCGCTATATAAATCCCATCCATTATTAGATAAATATATATTTATTATATTAAGGGTCGAGACCCTTCTTCAGACTGAAGGTGTAATTTGCACACATGTGCCTGGAATAGACTTCTCTGAATTGGACCAATATTCTTGCCCTAGATTCGAGAATTAAGACATTTGGTAGGAACAAGGACCAGCCATTTGGCCCAGTCATTGCCCAAGTATCTAGAGGCGAGTGCCCACATGGTAATCAGTTACATTATCCCCAGCTGACTTTCCCAGACTGGAAATTGTACCTTTCCAACTCTGTCAGTAAGGATGTTTGATGTCAGTAAGAAATGAATAAAGCCAAAACTATAGGTGTGTTTAAGAAGGAACTGCAGATGCTGGAAAATCGAAGGTAGACAAAAGTGCTGGAGAAACTCAGCGGGTGCAGCGGCATCTATGGAGCGAAGGAAATAGGCAACGTTTCGGCACGAAACGTTGCCTATTTCCTTCGCTCCATAGATGCTGCTGCACCCGCTGAGTTTCTCCAGCACTTTTGTCTACCTATAGGTATGTTTAATGTTTAATTAAGGGCGGCACGGTGGAGCAGTGGTAGAGTTGCTGCCTCACAGTGCCCGAGACCCGGGATCGATCCAGACTAAGGATGCTCTCTATAAGGAGTTTGCATGTACTCCATGTGACCTGTGTGGGTTTTCTCCAGGAGCTCCGGTCTCCACTCACACTCCAAAGACGTACAGGTTTGCAGGTTAGTTGTCCCTAGTGCGTGTAGGATTGTGTTATACCCCTGTCCCACTTAGGAAACCTGAACGGAAACCTCTGGAGACTTTGCGCCCCACTCAAGGTTTCCGTGCGGTTCCCGGAGGTTGCAGGTGGTTGCCGGAGGTTGCAGGTAGTGGAAGCAGGTAGGGAGACTGACAAAAACCTCCAGGAACCGCACGGAAACCTTGGGTGGAGCACAAAGTTTTCAGAGGTTTACGTTCAGGTTTTCTAAGTGGGACAGGGGCATTAGTGTGCAGGGACCGCTGGCCGGCATGGACTTGGTTGGCCGAGTGGCCTGGTTCCATGCTGAATCTCTAAACTAAACCAGAGCCAACGCTAAGGCTCTGTGGGGGAGGACCACAGTCTAGGGTCCTTCCGCTGCTGGACATGGGGGGCAGGATGTGGTGGGGAAGCCCCTGAAAATAAGGGAAGAGATTCCACGCCAGTGGGCCACATGAGTGGCAAGGATGGGCCGTTAATTTGTGTAAACAGTGTTGAATGTATATATTGCCTCCGAGAATGTTGGGTGGAGTCTTGTAAGGATTATGATTGTATTGGATATATTTATTTCTCGAATAAAGTATATGTGGAAATAATTTTTTTTTAAATCTCTAAACTAAACTAGACTAAGTGAAGTGTGAATCTTAATGATCCTGCGTTATGCTATTTTGCAATCACAGGGGTGATTAGTTATGAGATTCAGGTACAAGTTGTTGGGGCACTTTGGCAGTTAGCCAGAGTCTACTGTCCATTGCTCATTAATGAGAGGTCATGAAACAATATCAGGGCAAGTGTGTCAGTCAATGCTGCAAAGTATGAATGAGAAAACCTCATGTACTCTCTCTGATTTGAGTAAGAAAGGGGAGTTCTGACCAAAGATCCTATAGTGGAGCAAGATAGACCACTCCTGCTAAATGCAATGGGTTGACGTGTAGTACGCAACGGAGCGGAACGTGGGCCTTTTTTTCATCCATTTCTGTAACCCGACCCGACCCGACCCGACTCGCAGTGTAATCAGCGTTGCGGGGGAACAGTTTGTGTTAATAAATTATAATTCTGAAAATGAGGAGAAGATTTTTACCAAATAACTTTTATTTTTACGAAGATGTTTCCGTATCCGGCTTCCGTCCCCGCACTAGTGTCTTTGCTCCGCTACGGGATCTTTGGTGCGGAGACGGAAGCCGGTTACGGAAATGGGGCTGGAAATTACCCATGAATTTGCCCATGACCGTACTACGTCTTTTTCGTCGATTGGACCATCTTGCTCGCTAGAGGGTCTGTGGTTCTGACTCCATTGCATCTTTTTCATTCATTGGGGTGTGATTTGTGGAAAAGACTTGAGTTTGACCAATATTTTTGCCCCAGATTCCAGGCTGAATACGATACGATAGAACTTTATTTATCCCAGGAGAGAAGTTGATCTGTCAATGATCATGAAAACACAAAATACATGTAATTAAAGTGACGAGTGGATAGGATTGGGGGTGTGCAAAGATTAGGTGGGGGGGTCAGTCTACCCCACGACAGAAGGGGGAGGAGTTGTACTACATGTAGAACCAAGGAACTGGAGATGCTGTTGTACAAAATAAAACGTAGAATTGTGGAGTAACTCAGTGTTCAGGCAGCATCACTGGAGAACTTGGATAGGTGATGTTTCGGGTCAGGACCCTTCTTCAGGCTGCCTGCGATGGTGGATGGGAAAGCTAGAGGGGAAGAGCAGGAGACAGCGCGGCAGGCAATAGGTGAACACAGAACAGGGTTTTTTTTGTTGGATATGCAGGTTTGGAGATTTAGACTTGGAGGGGGGCCTAACATCGCCCGGCGCGGCCTAAAATGGCCGTGGGACTTACCATCGCCCACCTGGGGCTTCAACATCGGGAGAGAAATGGTGCAGGGGAGAAAAAAGACTTTGCCTTCCATCACAGTGAGGAGGAGACTCACTGTGATGGATGTTTTTGTAAATTGAATTGTGTGTATGTCTTGTAGGAAATTGTCTTTGTTTGTATGGTTGTGGAAACGGAGTTTCATTTGAGCCTCACTGAGGTTCAAATACATGTAATAAATATTGTATTGAGATACAGTGTGGAAACAGGCCTTTCAGCCCATTGAGCGCACACAGACCAGCAGCCACCCCTACACTAGTTCCATCCTGCACCCTGAGAACAATTTACAGAAGCCAATTAATCTATAAACCTGCACGTCTTTGTAAGGTAGGAGGAAGCTGGAGCACCCGGAGAAAATCCACACGGCCACTGGGAGTACAACAAACTCTGTATAACCAGCACCCAGAGTCAGGATCGAACCCCGGACTCTGACACTGTGAGGCAGCAACTCTACCGCTGCGCCACCGTGCCTTCATTTGTCACCACTTGCACAGTACATTACATCCCTTAAATACCTTCAGCCTTGAACCTCGCCTGCTTCATGCCGCGTGTGAAAACCTACCTCACCTGTACTAAAATACCAGGCACCAAGGGTTAAATATGTATGAGGGTATCGCTGCGATAAGCCCCGGGATATTTCAACATTAAAAATTTTAAAGAAGTCAAAATGCTGGAACGTCTCAGCTGGTCAGGCAGTGGGTATCAAGAGAGAAACCACAAATGCCCCTCTGTACATGTATTGATTGAGATATTGATTATTTCTTAGATGTTCTGGTGTTTTATTCTGGATTTCTAACATCTGCATTTCTTTCTTTTTGTCTCTGTAAATTGTGGTTGGTTTTGTTGCCAGTATTTGTGTCCCGTAATCGGGATGCAGTTCTGGATACGGAGCTGAGTACCTTCATCAGTTCTAGGAGCAGATTTAGACCATTCGGCCCATCGGGCTGGGCTTGCACACTCTGGAGTTTAGAAGGATGAGAGGGTATCTCATTGAAACATATAAGATTGTTAAGGGTTTGGACACGCTAGAGGCAGGAAACATGTTCCTGATGTTGGGGTAGTTCAGAACCATGGGCCACAGTTAAAAAATAAGGAGTAAGCCATTTAGAACGGAGTTGAGGAAACATTTTATCTTACAGAGAGTTGTGAGGTTGTGGAATTTTCTGCCTCCAAGGGCGGTGGAGGCCGGTTCTCTGGATACTTTCAAGAGAGAGCTAGACGGGGCTCTTCAAGATAGCGGAGTCAGGGGATATGGGGAGAAGGCAGGAACGGGGTACTGATTGTGGATGATCAGCCATGATCACATTGAATGGCGGTGCTGGCTCGAAGGGCCGAATGGCCTACTCCTGCATCTATTGTCTATCGAGTCTACTCCGCCATTCAACCATGGCTGATCTATTTTTCCCTCTCAACCCCAGTCTCCTGCCTTCTCCCCATAACCTTTGATGCCCTTACTAATCGAGAACCTGTCAATCTTTGCTTTAAAAATACCCAATGACTTGGCCTCCACAGCTGACTGTGGCAATGAATTCTTCAGATTCACCACCCTCTGGCTAAAGAAATTCCTCCTCATCTCCTTTCTAAAGGTACGTCCTTTTATTCTGAGGCTGAGCCCTCTGGTCCTGGACTCTCCCACTAGTGGAAACATCCTCTCCTTGTCCACTCTATCTCAGCCATTCATTATTCATAGAAACATAGAAAATAGGTGCAGGAGGAGGCCATTCGGCCCTTCGAGCCAGCTCCGCCAATCATTGTGATCATGGCTGATCGTCCCCTATCAATAACCCGTGTCTACCTTCTCCCCATATCCCTTGATTCCACTAGCCCCTAGAGCTCTATCTAACTCTCTTAAATACATCCAGTGATTTGGCCTCCACTGCCCTCTGTGACAGGGAATTCCATAAATTCACAACTCTCTGGGTGAAAAGTTTTTTCTCACCTCAGTCTTAAATGGCCTCCCCTTTATTCTAAGACTGTGGCCCCTGGTTCTGGACTCGCCCAACATTGGGAACATTTTTCCTGCATCTAGCTTGTCCAGTCCTTTTATAATTTTATATGTTTCTATAAGATATCCCCTCATCCTTCTAAACTCCAGTGAATACAAGCCTCAGTGGGCTCACTGAAAGCTACTATTCAGCAGGTTTCACTGAGATGCCCTCTCATCCTTCTAAATTCCAGCGAGCGCAGACCCAGAGCCATCAAATGCTCATCATGCAGTTGAAAATTGATGATCATTTAGGGTTAAACCTCCTCTGGACCCTCTCCAACGTCAGCACATCCTTCCTCTAATATGTGGTCCAAAAATGCTCGCAATATCCTCTACCTGAGTGGAGGTGGATAAGTGGAGAAATCCTAATGTTTACAACAATTTGACTGAGAAAAACTTCTTAACTTAGTAATAAATGGTCATCTCCTCATTGCAAGACTGGTGTCTTTCTGGACTCTTCATCAAAGAGAATCTTCTGCCGTGCCAATTCCATTTGGAATCTTGTTGGTAACAGTGAGATTGCGAGTCAGTTTTTTAAAATTGCGACACGTACTGGCCACATCCCGCATCAGTAAGTCTATTCTTAAAACTTTACTTTAGGCTTTAGAGATACAGCACGGAAACAGGAGCTGCAGCCCGCCTAGTCCGCTCCGACCAGCGATCACCCCCGTACACTGGCACTATCCTGCACACACTAGGGACAATTTTAGAACCAATTAACCTACATACCTACATGCCTTTGGAGTCGAGGTCAGGTCAGGTTGGTTTGCCAGGTGAGGAGGGGGCTGTGGACCCCCAGCAAGACCAAAAACAAGAACTGTCAAAGGGCGGATGAGCTCCTAGCGAGCCAACGGCCATCCACACTTCAGGGGAAGTTGCGATCACTGTCGTACACAGCATTGTAAGGAATGATGATAAAGCGCGCGCACACGCACACACACGCACACGCACACACACACACACACACACTCATGATTTGGAGTGCGGGAGGAAACCGGAGCATCCGGAAAAAATACCCTGCGCGGTCACGGGGAGAATGAACAGACAGCGCCCGTAGTCAGGATTGAACCTGGTTCCCTATCGCTGTAAGGCTGTGACTACCACTGCGCCACCGTGCCACCCCACCAATTCTTTCTTGACCAATACGATAGATACTCAATGTGGTGTCAACACATGAAGCTGCACAATCTGAGCAAGACTTTGGTGTGTGTGTGTGTGTCCTCCAAATCTCTTGCGCTAACACCTGTCCGATTGCTTGCTGTCCTTCATGTTTTCCTGCTGCATCCCGTGGACTCGATCATCACCCCAACGCCACTGCACCTAAATGTTGGCTCGCTCTTCACCATTTAGAAAGGTACAGTTTTGGTCTCCTAATCTGAAGAAGGACATTCTTGCCATAGAGGGAGTACAGAGAAGGTTCACCAGACTGATTCTTGGGATGTCAGGGCTTTCATATGAAGAAAGACTGGATAGGCTCGGCTTGTACTCGCTAGAATTTAGAAGATTGAGGGGGGATCTTATAGAAACATACAAAATTCTTTAGGGGTTGGAGAGGCTAGATGCAGGAAGATTGTTCCCGATGTTGGGGAAGTCCAGAACAAGGGGTCTCAGTTTAAGGATAAGGGGGAAGTCTTTTAGGACCGAGATGAGAATTTTTTATTTTCACACAGAGAGTGGTGAATCTGTGGAATTCTCTGCCACAGAAAGTAGTTGCGGCCAGTTCATTGGCTATATTTAAGAGGGAGTTAGTTGTGGCCCTTGTGGCTAAGGGGATCAGGGGGTATGGAGAGAAGGCAGGTACGGGATACTGAGTTGGATGAGCAGCCATGATCATATTGAACGGCGGTGCAGGCTCGAAGGGCCGAATGGCCTACTCCTGCACCTATTTTTCTATGTTTCTATGTATCCTGCTTACCAAAGCACATGGCCTCGCGTTCTCCCATGTGGATGTCCAACTGGCATCTTCCAGTACGTTCACTTCAACTAGTCAGTCCTTTTGTTTTTAATTCGAGGGTAGGTGGGAAAGTTCGTTTTCTCATCTACATGTTCTCAGCAAAGTGGATTGTGTCTCTTTCATACATTGTAATCGGAGAGTCCACCCCCATTGGAACCACTGTCCAAACTGAAAGAGATACTTTAACTCTCTCTGTCTCCTTTCTGTCCTTTAATAAACACTCTGTTCTTGTTAATATGTTACTGTAATAAGACGTATCAATTTTTTGCAACGACTGTTTAAGAACTCTTGAAAATCTTCGTTATGTTGCTTTTACAGTTTACCCTTGTCCGCCCTCTTGCCACCCAAATCGTGAAAAAAAGATTACATTTGTGAAACATGATTTTTCCGTCTGAAAATCATGATAACTATGCCTCATAATGATCTGCTAAGTGCCTTGTTGCCACTTCCTTAATGATGGATTCTAGCATTTTTCCAGGCTAATAGGTCTACCGATTCCTATTTTGTGTCGCTTCTTTCTTAAGTGGCCGTGTTACATTTGCAACGTTTCCAATCTGTTGGCACTTCCCCAGAATATCAGAAGTTTTGGGAAGATCGTCACCAACGCATGCACTATCCCTAAAGCCGCCTCTTTGAGACCATTGGGGTAGAAGTTGTCAGTTCCAAGGGGTTTGCTGGGATGATGTTCGCAGAGATGCCGACTGCCAGCATGACTGAGGGTTGTTGAAAACTCGGTACGCCCATCCAGGCTGTGACAAAGACACTTGCTTTTAAGATCTGAACATGTTTAGCACGGTGGCGCAGCTGTAGAGGTGCTGCATTACAGTGCCAGAGTCCCGGGTTCGATCCTGACTACGGGTGCTGTCTGTGTGGAGTTTGTACGCTCTCCCCGTGACCTGCGTGGGTTTTCTCTGGTTTCCTCCCACACTCTAGAGACATGCAGGTTAATTGGCTCGGTGACATTACAAATCGTCCCTTGTGTGTGTAGGTTTGTGTTAAATGTGCGGTGGTCAGTGGTCAGTGGGGACTCGGTTGGCCGAAGGATCTCGGTCCTCCGAAACTAAACCAAGGAACCTCGAGCATCCGATGGTCAGAGACGGTATCTTTTGCTTAGAGTTTAGAAGGATGAGAGGATATCTCATTGAAACGTATAAGATTGTTAAGGGCTTGGACATGCTAGAGGCAGGAAACATGTTCCCGATGTTGGGGGAGTCCAGGACCAGGGGCCACAGTTTAAGAATAAGGAGTAAGCCATTTAGAACGGAGACGAGGAAACACCTTTTCTCACAGAGAGTGGTGAGTCTGTGGAATTCTCTGCCTCAGAGGGCGGTGGAGGCGGGTTCTCTGAATACTTTCAAGAGAGAGCTAGATAGGGCTCTTAAAAATAGCGGAGTCAAGGGATATGGGGAGAAGGCAGGAACGGGGTACTAATTGGGGATGATCAGCCATGATCACATTGAATAGTGGTGCTGCCTCGAAGGGCCGAATGGCCTACTCCTGCACCTATTGTCTATTGCTCGGCATCCTCAGCTAGTCGCTCTCGCATCGAGGCGTTTCCATCAGGGGCCTTGCAGGAGACCGGAGCACCCGGAGAAAACCCACGCAGGTCATGGGGGAGAATGTACAAACTCCGTACAGACAGCACCCGTAGTCAGGATCGAACCCGGGTCTCTGGTGCTGTGAGGCAGCAACTCTAGCCACTTGCTCGAATGCAGCCTCAAAGATCAAGGAACGACGGACACACCACTGAACCTCCATCTCCTCCGTGAATGAGTAACCTCATCCAATCCCACCAGGGAACGGCCACCCCCCCCCCCCCCCCCCCCCCCCCCGACAACATTCTGTATCCTTAATTTTTTCCAGTGCGTTCTCTTTGGTGATATTAATGTTGCTCACTGTCACTTTACTCTTTGCCTCTACATATTTGCTGCATTTATCATGGCCACAAGGATGAAGGCAGATACACAATATCTATTTACTACCTACATTCGCCATTTTACTCTCCACAATTTCATCTGTCTTTGTCTGTGAAGGACCCCTAGGTATTTTAACATTCGCTTCCTTTTTGCATGGCTGTCCCAATCATTCTTTTATATTTTGTACTCGTGTCCTCCTATAATCTGTCATTATCTTATTTTTCCTTGATCATTGATGCCACCAGTGTTCTGCTTCATTCCTTCTTTTTTGGCGAAATGTTATTAAGTCAGCTATTTTAATTTAATATTGTGTTTGACCTCCTTAATTATCCACTTATCTTATGGATATTTTTTGTTTCTCGTGATTTTTTTTGGGGGGGGGGAGGGAAAGGGAGAATTTTACAACATTTCTTTGAGTGCTTGCTCCTATTTGTTCCTGCGATATCTGTCTGTTTTCCCTGTGTTGTACGTAAAATGCCAGAAGATTATCTGACTCATAGCTATCGGGCGAGTGTTTGACGTCGGGACACACAGAGCCTGGTGACCCCTCCCCCATAATGAGTGCTGCCGTGACGTGGGTGACCTTTGCGGAGGGTCATTTCGTTCGGAGTGCCAGACAATCTTCAGCCCTCATTACATCAGTGATAAGCAGAACGCAATGAGTAAATTACTGATGTTGGAGGGTTTTTTTCTCTTGCCCCAATGCCATGAACTAGGAAAGTAGAATATTAACCAGCGATCTCGTTTAAAAAAAAAAAAAAACACGTGTGGGTTTCTAATTGAGACACAAGGAATTGCAGATGCTGGAATCTTGGGCAAAACACAAAGTGTCGGAGTAACTCGGTGGGTCAGGCAGTATCTATAGTGGGAACGTTTCAGGCTGGGACCCTTCTTCATTTTTATGACACCATCAATAATCTTAGACAGCCTATATATATTGTAGCCATTTACTTATAAAGCATAAGGTGTCAATGTAGGGCAAATCTGCAGCTAATTCCTGCACAGCAAGATCCCACATATTTGTTGTACATGATCCGGCAATCTGTTAGAAATGCTAGCCAGGGATGATTATTACTTGGGTTACCAGCAAGGAACCCATTGCTCTTGCATGGAGCACCCTACATGGTGGAGGGAAACCGATAGATGAGCCTTGTATAAGTGGAATCTGTGGAATTCTCTGCTAAAGAAGGTAGTTGAGGCCAGTTCATTGGCTATATTTAAGAGGGAGTTAGATGTGGCCCTTGTGGCTAAAGGGATCAGGGGGTATGGAGAGAAGGCAGGGATGGGATACTGAGTTGGATGATCAGCCATGATCATATCGAATGGCGGTGCAGGCTCGAAGGGCCGAATGGCCTACTCCTGTACCTATTTTCTATGTTTCTATGTAAGACTGTCAGCAGGGAATTGGATTGAGTTTTTAAGAAGGAACTGCAGATGCTGGAAAATCGAAGGTAGACAAAAGCGCTGGAGAAACTCAGCGGGTGCAGCAGCATCTATGGAGCGAAGGAAATAGGCAACGTTTCGGGCCAAAACCCTTCTTCAGACTGATGTAGGGTGGGGGGTGGGGGGGGGGGGGGCTGCGCGGGGAGAAGAAAGGAAAAGGGGAAAGGAGGAGCCCGAGGGCTGAGGGAGAGCTGAGAAGGGGAGGAGACAGCAAGGGCTACCGGAAATTGGAGAATTCATTGTTTATGCCGCTAGGGTGCAGACTGCCCAAGCGGAATATGAGGTGCTGCTCCTCCAATATCCGGTGGTGCTCACTCTGGCCATGAATTGCATTGGGTTTGGCTGTGATGTTCCTGTGGTTAAATTATCTGGTGGCAATTGCTGTTCAAAGATTAGTTTAGTTTAGAGATGCAGCACTGAACATACCTTTCGGACCACCGAGTCCCTGCCGCCCAGCGATCACCCCCCCCACCCCCCGTACACCAGCACCATCCTACACACTAAGAACAATTTAGAATTTTTACCGCAGCCAATGAACCGACAAATCTGCACGTCTTTGGAAAGTGGGAGGAAACCGGAGATCCCGGAGAAAACCCACACCGGTCACGGGGAGAACGTGCAAACTCCGTACAGAGAGCCCGTAATCATGATCGAACCCGGGTCTCTGGCGCTGTAAGGCAGCAACTCTACCGCTGCGCCACCGTGCCTTGCCATCCTTGCACAGAGCAGAAGCACGAGGTTCATTCACTGGAGCTGAATACGAGGAGACAGATGTTCCTTTGTTAGTGGTGATCTGCTGGTGGGCAGGTATCCTGGCTGGTTGCACCATGGACTTGGATGGCAATTCCAAGGCAGAGAAACAAGAGGCTGCAGAGATTGGTGGGTCCATCACTGGCACAGCAATCCTCACTGTGGAAAGCACCTCCATGAGACTTTGCCTCAATAAGTTTTTTTTAGTTCTTATCAAATTTGTGCAATCTATATTTGATTTATGATGTTTGTACGTTGTCTGAATGTGGTGCTGGTGTCAGTAAGATTGTCGCTGTACCACACCTGTGCTTTTGACAATAAACTTGACTTGATTGGAACATGACAGGTGGCGGTGGGAGGTCAGGAGCAGGTGGTTGAATGTGGTGGAGAATACAACTGGTGCCGTCCCTGAGCACAGCACTGGTTTGACGAGATCTGTTTGCAGCCTCGACCTGCCTTTAGACACAATGGAAGTTAGATGCCACAAAATGCCGGAGTAACTCAGCGGGACAGGCAGCAGCATCTCTAGAGAGAAGGAATGGGTCGAGACCCTTCTTCGGACTGAATTATGGGAGAGGGAGATAAGGAAGTTTAAGGTGTGGAAACGAGACAAAGGGGATGGAGATCAAGGAACATGTAGACTAGACCAGTGGTTCCCAACCTTTTTAAGCTCATGGCCCCCTTGGGCTCTTTAATTTTTCTGTGCCCCCCCCCCCTGACATTATTAGCGGAAAAAAGGTTGCCCCCTTCATTGAACCTGTGGCCCCCTAAATCCCCATTTTTTCTGTGCCCCCCCCCCCTGAGATTTGCCATATGACCCCAGGTTGGGAATCACTGGACTAGACCATTGTCAGCTAGGATAAGGTAACAACGAAGCAAACAGATAAAATGCAAACGAGGACAATCAGACTGGTCAAAACCTTCCTGGTCAATGTAAATTCAGAAATAAGATGCTGTCTCTGTCGATGCCATGTGTTGGTACAAATGGGCATTGAGCGGGTTGTCTCGTTCAGGGGCAGTATGAGGTGTGGTGTCGTGTGATACCTGGCATTGGAGCAGAGTGGAGGGATGTATTGGCAGTGAATGATTTTAACGCACTGCCTTGTCCGTGAGCCCAGTCTGCGGAACTGGTTTAACTGTTTGCCGTCACCTCGCAGCGTTTGACAATTTAATCCCACAACCAACGTGCCAAAGTGAAAGTTGGCAGATTCTCCGATTTCACCCAGAGAGTTGTGAATCTGGGGAATTCTCTGCCACAGAAGGCAGTGGAGGCCAATTCACTGGAAGTTTTCAGGAGGGAGTTGGATTTAGCTCTTAGGGCTAACGTAAACATGGGGCTATGGTTGTAAAGCAGGAACAGGGTACTGATTCTGGATGATCACCCATGATCATATTGAATGGCGGTGCTGGCTGGAAGGGCCGAATGGCCTACTCCTGCTCCTAGTTTCTATGCTTCTTCTTGCGCTTGGTTATTGAAGTGGCGGAGCAGAAGGTACTGGTCTTTGTGAGTGCCCGTAGCATCAGAGCTGGTTTGTGGGTGATTGTGGACTGTGATGCCCGGATTGAATGCAGTGCCCACAGGCAGCACCCCGTCTTGGCCGACTCTACACATGTAAACTGCATTGTCCTGAGCTGTTTGTGTATCTTTGTTTGCATGTGTCCACATGATGTTGCTCTGAGAAACAGTATCAACCTGGTGAACAAGTGGTCTCATACTATGTCGTAGCGCAATAAGATATAATGTGTAGTTACTGTACTGAAGACTTCAGGGATTTTGAATATAGAAGCTGTGCCCCATTCCTTAGTCAATGGATGCTCAAGTAATTTGTGTGAGGAAAGTGATGGTAGCATCACCACATACCCCCCCACAGCACCAGCCCCTGGGGAATTCTGCTGTTCAGCTTCCTCCAGACCAACAAACAACCTCTCTCAAAGTACTGGAGTAAAGGGCCTGTCCCACTGTACCAGGTAATTCAAGAGCTCTCCCGAGTTTAAAGTCGTAGAATGTACGTAGCGGCTACGTCGGAGCTCGTGGATGTCCCGTAGCGGCTCGTAACGCTAACGGCAGGTACTCGGGGAATCGCGGTAACTCGTGAAGTTTTTTCAGCACGGTGAAAAATGTCCACGAGAGCCCACGAGCGGCTGTTACCGTAATTCTCCGAGTTGGAATCAGGGGATCGAATCGGGGGAACTCTTGAATTACCTCGAACAGTGGGACAGCCCCTTTACTGTACCGAAGACGTCAGTGATTTTGATGCCATTTTTAAACAGAATCGATGGTGGGAAATAGCTTCCTGTAGGGCTCGGACTGATGCAGGAAACACATGCTGTCTGCTGAAACCTACACTCTGATGAATTGAAGCATCTTTGGAATTGTAGACAGCTCTTCGTGGCTTGGTGTTTTCTGATTTTTTTTTTTCTCTGACTTTTTCCATAAGATTTTGAGAGAAGAATTTCTGGAATGACCCTGGCTTCTTGGAGTATTGTTAATGTTGAGAGATGTACAAAACAGCAGATTCTCTCTAGTGTGTAAATGGCATCGGTAACTCCAACATTAGTAAGTTCGAAATAATAATAATAATAATGGATGGGATTTATATAGCGCCTTTCTAATACTCAAGGCGCTTTACATCGCATTATTCATTCACTCCTCAGTCACACTCGGTGGTGGTAAGCTACTTCTGTAGCCACAGCTGCCCTGGGGCAGACTGACGGAAGCGTGGCTGCCAATCTGCGCCTACGGCCCCTCCGACCACCACCAATCACTCACACACATTCACACACAGGCAAAGGTGGGTGAAGTGTCTTGCCCAAGGACACAACGACAGTATGCACTCCAAGCGGGATTTGAACCGGCTACCTAAATGACATTTGGATAGAATTATTTACGAAGGAACTGCAGATGCTGGACAAAATCGAAGGTAGACAAAAATGCTGGAGAAACTCAGCGGGTGAGGCAGCATCTATGGAGCGAAGGAATAGGAGACGTTTCAGCCCCACCTGCCTGCGTTTGACCCAGATCCCTCCAAACCTGTCCTATCCATGTACCTTTCTAAATGTTTCTCAAACATTGCGTTCGTACTTGCCTCAACTATCTCCTCTGACCGCTCGTTCCGTTGGCCCACCATCCTTTGTGTGGAAAAATTACCCCTCAGGTTCTTATTAAAACTTCCTCCTCCCCCCCCCCCCCCCCCCCCTCCCCTCACGTTAAACCTATGACCTCTGGTTCTTGAACCAGGGGAAAATGATTGGAATGTAGTTGGGTTGTGTTCATCTTGTGCAGTATTTTGTTCGGGTAGACCACACTGGAGTGGTCAGGAATTTGATTATCCATCCAGTGACCACCATCCTCCCCCGCCCCACCTCAGGTAGCGGTTGCAGTCTTTCCTGATGTTAAAAATATCGATGTATCTGGCGTGCCAGCGGTGTGGTCGCTGACCTATAGTCATGTTTGTGCTACGTACCTATGTGGACAGCGTGCAGAATGCAGAGTGAAGATAGACACAAAACGCTGGAGTAAAGGGCCAATCCCACTTCCCCAAGCTGCTCCCGAATTCTCCCGAGTTTTCCCCTTGATTCAAACTAGGAGAATGTTCGTAGGAGGCCGTAGATATATCGTAGCGGCTCGTTATGTCAGCCCTAGGTACTCAGGGCATTGAATGTTGCAATCTTTCTCCTCCCGACTATCTTTTTACTAGTGGACATTTTTCGTCATGCTCGGAAAAAAACGTCCCGACTTACCTGATGCCCCGAGTACCTATGGCTGACATAACTAGCCGCTACGATATATCTACGGCATCCTACGAACATTCTCCGAGTTTGAATCGAGGGGAAAACTCGTGAGCAGCTCGGGGAAAGTGGGACAGGCCCTTAAAAGTCAGCGGGACAGGCAGCATCTCTGGAGAGAAGGAACAGGTGACGTTTCAGGTCGAGACCCTTCTTCAGACTGAGAGTCAGGGAAAGGGAAACGAGAGATATAGAGAGATATAGACCAAATGCAACCTATTTTTAAAAAGCCGCTGTTCTTGAGGTCTGCAGATTAGCAGTGTGAGGTTAGACGCAACATGCTGGAGTAACTCAGCGGGTCAGGCAGCATTTCTCGATAGAAGGAATGGGTGACGTTTTGGGTCGAGACCCTTCTTCAGACTGAGAGTCGGGGAGAGGGAAACTAGAGATAAGGAAGGGTAAGGTGTGAGAACGTCAGTGTAAAAGAGCACCTGCTATTCCTTCCAAGGTAGACAAAAGTGCTGGAGAAACTCAGCGGGTGCAGCAGCATCTATGGAGCGGCGGAAATAGGCAACGTTTCGGGCCGAAACCCTGAAGGAAATAGGCAACGTTTCGGGCCGAAACCCGGAAGGGTTTCGGGCCGAAACGTTGCCTATTTCCTTCGCTCCATAGATGCTGCAGCACCCGCTGAGTTTCTCCAGCACTTTTGTCTACCTTCGATTTTCCAGCATCTGCAGTTCCATCTTAAATGCAATTCCTTGCACTTGCTTTCTACATTGGAGAAATGCTTATGTCGGTGTTTCGTGTGGGTCGGACATTGGGATGACCATTCTTTTTGGTTCATCTGGTGCGTATTTATAGCATAATTTCAATGTTTTGATCAAAATGTTGAAATTGTGGTTCAGTAAAAGTATTAAAAAAAAGGAACTGCAGATTCTGGTTTCCACAAATGGGCTCAAAGCGCTGGAGTAACTCAGCGGGTCAGGCAGCGTGTCTGGAGAACATGGATAGATGACGTTTTGGGCCAGTCTGTTTCAGTTTACTCTGAAAAGGAATAGTGACCTATCCGTGTTCTTCAGAAATGCTGCCTGACCTGCTGAGTTACTCCAGCACTCTGTGTCCATTTTAATAAAAGCGTAATTGTGATCAAGGGGATAAAACCAGAATAGTTACAGGTGGGATACCATGCTAGATATTTAATTTGATGCAAGTTTAATTTTATGAAAGTTTAATTTAGTGAAAGGGATTTTATAAAATGGTACTGTTAAGGTATGCAGGACGAGAGATGGCAGTCACATCTTTGAAGGTAACAAGTAGAAGATCTTTGTCAAAATTAATTCGGGCAGAAAACCAGAGCAATTTTCGAAGACATGGATTCCATTCATTGATTCATTACAAGGATAGTATGGTGCAACACAACTTCGGAGTTAAACCGGGTGGGGAGAGAAATGAAGCAGGTATATCATCACTTCTTGTTTTCTTTTCTGTTTTTGTCTTTACGTTTATCTCATTACTTTTACTTCCTCTTCGACTACACTTTACACATTCACTTTCTCTTTCATTTTCTTTCTTGCTTTTTCTCCCTCTTTCTATTTCATCTTAGCTAAAAATTAAAATCGAAGCTTGTACGATAAATGTATTATGTCACATGCCGCGGTTTATACTTTTGTACACTGCTTCTAATAAATCTCAAAGGAGCCATGCTTAGTCTTTAAGATAATTTTGCTTCATAATGAAGCTCGTAAATTAGTGTCCATTTACGAGCATCGTGGCTTTTGATCATGGATTATTATCTGAAGGAAACGCCTTCAGATAATAGACTTTGGTTATGTGGAGATGGCGATAATGTTGTTCTCAGCATAGAGATTTGAGAAGATTTCACAGCGCTGTTCAAAAATCATGAAGGATTTTTATTTTATATTAATAGAGAGAAACTGATTCCATATTTAAAAATGTCAGCAGCCAGACAACCAGCAACCATAGGTAGACAAAAATGCTGGAGAAACTCAGTTGCCTAATCCTTCGCTCCATAGATGCTGCCGCACCCGCTGAGTTTCTCCAGCATTTTTGTCTACCTTCGATTTTCCAGCATCTGCAGTTCCTTCTTAAACATCCAGCAACCATAACTTACTTAATATAATTGGCAAAAGTTTCAGGGACAGCACGAGGAAGTAATTTTTTTATACAAGGAGTTTTGATGATCTGGAATGCCATAAAGGTTTAGATGAGAGATACAGTAGTGAAATGCAAATTTTATGAATGATTTGACCTGGGAAGATTTTAGTTTAGAAATACAGCGCTGAAACAGGCCCTTCGGCCCACCGAGTCTGTGCCAACTAGTGTTCCCCGTACACTAACATTATCCTACACACACTAGGGACAATTTTCAATGATACAAAGCCAATTAACCCGAAGAATTAATCTGAAGAAGGGTGTCGACCCAAAACGTCACCCATTCCTTCTCTCCAGAGATGCTGCCGGTCCCGCTGAGTTACTCCAGCTTTTTGAGTCCATCTTCAGTTTAAACCAGCATCTGCAGTTCCTTCCTAGACAATTAACCTACAACCAATAGGTGCAGGAGGAGGCCATTTGGCCCTTCGAGCCAGCACCGCCATTCAATGTGATCATGGCTGATCATCCCCAATCAGTACCCCGTTCCTGCCTTCTCCCCATATCCCCTGACTCCGCTATTTTTAAGAGCCCCATCTAGCTCTCTCTTGAAAGCATCCAGAGAGCCTGCCTCCACCGCCCTCTGAGGCAGAGAATTCCACAGACTCACCACTCTCTGTGAGAAAAAGTGTTCCCTCGTCTCCGTTCTAAATGGCTGAACCTGATCGGCTTTGGAGTGTGGGAGGAAGCCGGAGATCCCGGAGAAAATCCACACAAGTCACAGGAAGAATGTACAAACTCCATGCAGACAGCACCCGCAGTCAGGATCGAACCCGGGTATCTGGCGCTGTAAGGCAGCGACTCTACTGTTGTGCCACCCTACCGGTTGGTGGAAGCAGATTCATTGGCGACTTTCAAAAGGGAAGTAGAGTTATAATTGTAGGGTTGAAATTATGAGGCAGAAGGAATGGATTTATTGAGAGAGTTAGATAGAGCTCTAGGGGCTAGTGGAGTCAAGGGATATGGGGAGAAGGCAGGCACGGGGTATTGATAGGGGACGATCAGCCATGATCACAATGAATGGCGATGCTGGCTCAAAGGGCCGAATGGCCTCCTCCTGCACCTATTTTCTATGTTTCTATGAAAGAAAAGGGGAACCAAGGCCCCACTGGGAGTGCTCTGGCAAAGAGTTGGCATAGCATAGAGGGCCGAATGGCCTCCCACTGTGGTGACTCATTCTGTGGTGTGGTCTGTAGAAAATTATCAGCTTGTAAATATATGTGATGGGGAGAGGGGAGGGGGTTTGATGGTGGCGGGTCAGCAGTAATCACCTAAATCTGGCTTTTAGAATGACGTAGTATATTAAAAACATACAAATCAACAATTCATGAGAGTGTGGGATAAAATATTATTTTTTCCTGGTAGTGAGTCCAAAATGAGGGCTCATGATGTAAAAGGTAAAGTTGCATCACATTGATGTTTAGTTTAGAGATACAGCATGGAAATAGGCCCTTCAGCCCACCGAGTCCATGCCGGCCAGTGATCACCCCGTACACTTGTTCTATCCAACACTGTTTACAGAAGCCAATTGACATCCAAACCTGCACATCTCTGGAGTGTGGGAGGAAACCCAGGCAGGTGATCGCCAGGAGAACGTGCAAGATCTGTACAGACAGCACCCCGAGGTCAGGATCGAACCTGGGGCCTCTGGCTCTGTGAGGCAGCGACTCTACCCGCTGCACCACCGTGCCGCCCTCAAAATAAAATCCAAGTGCAAAGTGAAATCTGGCGTTTGAATACTGAAGGACAACAGAATATCCCGAAACTCCAACATAGCTTTAGACAATAGACAATAGGTGCAGGAGTAGGCCATTCGGCCCCTCGAGCCAGCACCGCCATTCAATGTGATCATGGCTGATCATCCCCAATCAGTAACCCGTTCCTGCCTTCTCCCCATATCCCCTGACTCCGCTATTTTTAAGAGCCCTATCTAGCTCTCTCTTGAAAGCATCCAGAGAACCGGCCTCCACTGCCCTCTGAGGCAGAGAATTCCAGTTTTTATACAATGATCTGGAATGCCATAAAGGTTTAGTTGAGAGATACAGTAGTGAAATGCAGATTTTATGAAGGATTTGACCTGGGAAGACTTTAGTTTAGAGATACAGCGCTGAAACAGGCCCTTCGGCCCACCGAGCCCGTGCTAACCAGTGTTCCCCGTACACTAACATTATCCTACACGCACTAGGGACAATTTTCAACGATACAAAGCCAATTAACCCGGAGAATGAATCTGAAGAAGGGTCTCACACCGACCCGAGACCTTTTGTGAGGCGAGAGGAGCAGGAGCTTGAATACCAAGGTGGGAAAATGAGACGATTTTAGCCGTCTGAGAAACGGCTGCTGGAGTTTTCAACGTAACTTTAGTCGAAAGATCAGGTTGCAGCATACAGGTTGATCAGACACGTCTGGCCACATCGGTGGTCAGCGCTGAACTGCCGCGCGCAAAGGAAAAACCGCGCGAAAAACAACAGCCCCTCCCGAGTCACGTGACCGCGGCTTCCGAACGCCGGGTTCGATATCTGCGTGCGCTAGCAGGCGCCGCTATAAGATATAGATATCGGCCATTAATAACTGAATGGCTGAACTGGTTGAAGGGGATGAAAAGGCCCCTGTTTATGTCAAAGTTGTATGGAGTTGTTGTTTATTCAGGGTGCGGGCGGCATGTGTAACTATGCTGTGCCTGTTCGTAACTATTCTACAGTGTGTACGAGCTCCCGACTAGAACAGTACAGAATCGGTGTTGATTCTGGATCACGTGCGTTCGCTGGGTAACTGTACAGAGGCATTGTTTATGTGGGGTAAGGGTCAACGTGTGCCGAGCTGATGATTTCTTTCGGTGGGGCAAGGGTTAACCTCCAGTGCCTTATCCCCATTGGAGAGGAAGGTGCTTCCTCCTGGTCGTTAGTTTCCTTTTCATATTGAGTGTCCTGGACCCTGTGCGGGGATTGGCGTTCTCCGTTGCAAATAGTGACACGTCACCTCAGTGGCTATAAATGTTTTACTAGTTTCTAACTAAAGTGTCGTTGTGTGTGTGTGTGTGTGTGTTAACATTCCAGGTAGTGGAGGAAGGAAAAAAAAAAGTCCTCAAACTAACTACGTTTTTCTCTGCTATCTCCTGATTTCTCCCTCTTCTGAAGACATCATGTATTGTTGGGTTTTGCCTGCCCAGTTCTATTGTATAAGTATCCACAGTAGGATCAACTGTGTAGCGATGGGTCTAGAGTCAATGCATGCCGTACCAAGGAGGTATTTCCTTCCATAAAGATTGTTAACAAATACATTGAATCTTTATATTAATATCGCAGTTTTGCGGGTTCTATTCCAGGGTAGTAGAGTGGTACAATGTGGACACAGGCCCTTCAGCCCAACTTGCCCACACCGGCCAACATGTCCCAACCACACTAGTCCCACCTGCCTGCGTTTGGCCCATACCCCTCCAATCTGTGTACCTGTCAAACGGTTTCTTAAACGTTACCATAGTCGCTGCCTCAACTACCTCCTCCGGCAGCTTGTTCCATACACCCACCATCCTTCGTGTGAAAACGTTACTCCTCAGATTCCCATTAAATCTTTTCCCCCTTCACCTTAAAGTTGCCAGATTGATTGACATGGGTCAGGTCACTCACTGCCCCTTCTGAGGTTAATAGCCCTGTCCCACGGTACGAGTTCATTCCAAGAGTAAGCACGGTGAATGAACGTAGCGGGTACGTCGGAGCTCGGGGACGTCTCTTAGCGGCTCGTAACGCTAACGGCAGGTACTCGGGAAGACTCGCTAACGGCAGGTAAGCACGGGAAGACTCGTGAAGATTATTCAACATGATGAAAATTTTCCACGAAAGCCCCGAGTACCGACGAGTGGCCGTTACGGTAAATCTCCGAGTTTGAATCTGGGCAAACTCGGGAGAGCTCTTGGAATGAACTCGTACCGTGGGACAGGGCTTTTAACTCCCACAAAGGTTGAGGTCGCAGGATGTCCCCCCCTCCGAGATGCCACTTCTCGACGGTGTTTCTTGGGATGTAATCGAGCCATTCAGCGTGGAAACGGGGCCATTCGGCCCGACTTCCCCGTGCGGTCCCATCTACACTAGTCTACGCTGCACGGGTCGCTAATGCGTACCAACTTTTCGTGCTCAACATAGACTGTTGGCAGGGAGGGCGTTCGCCCACACTTGCCTGAGTGAGTGTGCAGCTCCGTTCACAAGCACGAGTGTGCAAGAGTGAGCGTGCGGCTGAGTTACGGGGGGTGAGCGAGGCCTGCTGAGGAAGAGTGTGCAGGTATACCCCCCGCCTCGAGGATGGCCACGAACTGTGTGTAGCTCTCTCCAGGAGCCCAACTACTGGCTGTTTACACTCTGGGTTCAGATGGCTGAGTGTTTGTTATTTTTTTATGAGCTGCTAAAGCTGGAATCTCTGGGCTCTGCCAGAAGAAACAGGACGGAATTTCCTTTGCTGTGTGCCAGCTTTAGCTGTTTGGACCTGCTGTTCCTGCAGCTGGCATTCTGCCAACAGAGCCCGGCTCTGTCTGTAAGAGGCAGAGGCAGGTTAACCCTTTGCTCAGCTCTGCCTTAGCCAGACCCGAGCTGAACTGTTGGGACTACAGGGACAATGAGGAAGATCAGGAAACCCACTGGTGATTCAATGCTGCAGTATATTCTCTCAATATCTACTCGAGTCCAATTTCCTGCGGTGGTTTTTGCCGGGTGATGCTTTACAGGTCCTTGGTTTCAGTCCTCTCATTCACACCGAGCGGCCATGCTTTCTGTGTGGAGTCCAGATCGTATGTCCATCTCTTGACCACTGACTGGGGCAATGTTGGCTCACCTGCCAGTGTGGACCCAAACCTCCTGTGCATGTCGAGAGCTTGTGGCAATATACAATAGGTGCAGGAGTAGGCCATTCGGCCCTTCGAGCCAGCACCGCCATTCAATGTGATCATGGCTGATCGTCCCCAATCAGTACCCCTGTTCCTGCCTTCTCCCCATATCCCCTGACTCCGCTATTTTTAAGAGCCCTATCTAGCTCTTGAAAGCATCCTGAGAACCTGCCTCCACCGCCCTCTGAGGCAGAGAATTCCACAGACTCACCACTCTCTGTGAGAAAAAGTGATTCCTCGTCTCTGTTCTAAATGGCTTACTCCTTATTCTTAAACTGTGGCCCCTGGTTCTGGACTCCCCCAACATCGGGAACATGTTTCCTGCCTCCAGTGTGTCCAAGCCCTTAACAATCTTATATGTTTCAATGAGATACCCTCTCATCCTTCTAAAATGAGCGAACTAGCAATCTGAGACATAGAGGAACAGAGAGCAGCACAGTAAAGAATTTCACTACACCTTGGTACACATGATAATAAACGAACCATTATACAGGAACAGGCCCTTCAGCCCAAGGTGCCTGGGCCAAACATGATGCCAGGTTAAATTAATCTCGCCTGACCACATAAATGACTTCTACTTGGAGCTCTTTGGTGGAAGCCGTGTTCCCTTCATTTTCCTTGTGCTCTTTCATCCGGATCCCAATACCCCATTCACCCAGCTCCCTGGGCTGTAGCTATGCAAGCCATTCCAGGACTCTGCCGATTCCCAGTACACAGCACAGGAAGAGCATGAATCATTTCCTCTATCCTGGATTAATTTGTCATTCAGAGATCCAAATGCTCATTGGCAGTCATGCTGTCATGGATCATATCTCCACTTCATTTGCATCCCCTTGACTCTATACATTCTTGTCATATGCACGTGCTCCCATCTGCCCTGCACTTTTTCTCTCTCTTGCGTTTTTACTCTTTTCTATAATATAGACATAGAAAATAAGTGCAGGAGGAGGCCATTTGGCCCTTCGAGCCAGCACCGCCATTCATTGTGATCATGGCTGATCATCCACAATCAGTAACCCATGCCTGCCTTCTCCCCATATCCCTTGATTCCACTACCCCCTAGAGCTCTATCTAACTCTCTTTTAAATTCATCCAGTGAATTGGCCTCCACTGCCCTCTGTGGCAGAGAATTCCACAAATTCACAACTCTCTGGGTGAAAAAGTTTTTTTCTCATCTCAGTTTTAAATGGCCTCCCCTTTATTCTTAGACTGTGTGGCCCCCTGGTTCTGGACTCGCCCAACATTGGGAACATTTTTTCCTGCATCGAGCTTGTTCAGTCCTTTTGTAATTTTATACGCTTCTATAAATTGATAACTAATTTCTATAACTGCATCTTGGTTGACACGAAGGACTATTTGTAAAATCGGAATGTCGACCGATACATTTTCATGCTGTGCCACTTAAGAAGATATCGAGACAAGTACCTGAAACTTAAGAATGGGGATAAGAGGCCAGGGCCGCTCAAAGCACAGCTAGTAGAACTAGTGATTAAAAGCAAGGAAATGCAAGAGGTCAGAACTAGAGGATGGTAGACAAAAATGCTGGAGAAACTCAACGGGCGAGGCAGCATCTATGGAGCGAAGGAATAGGTGACGTTTCGGGTCGAGACCCATCTTCAGACTGTTTCCACTGGTGGGAGAGTCTAGGACCAGAGGTCATAGCCTCAGAATTATAGGGCGCTCTTTAAGAAAGGACGTGAGGAGAAACTTCTTTAGTCACAGGGTAGTTTATCTGTGGAACTCATTGCCACAGAGGGCTGTGGAGGTCAAGTCGGTGGATGTTTTTAAGGCAGAGATAGACAAATTCTTGATTAGAACGGGTGTCGAGGGTTATGGGGAGCAGGCAGGAAAATGGGATTAGGAGGCATCGATCGGTCATGATTGAATGGCGGAGTAGACTAGTTGGGCCGAATGGCCTAATTCTACTCCTATGACTTGTGAACTTGTGAGAGGGCAAGGACGTGTATGAACTTGAAAGGGAGGAGGATATGTTTTGTGTTGGGATGTGGCACAGATGATACCCAATGCCTAAGCAAGCGCAGCCTAATGAGCAAGCAGGACTTTGTGTGACTTTCCGATATGTGGACTGGCCTGTTTGATGAGTTAATTTGGCACAAGGTAGCGCTGAGAACATTGGAACTGGAGGCAACAGCATGACTTATGGTTTCATCAGCAGATGACTTGAAGCAAAACATTTTATGGAGGTAGCAGTAGTATATAGTCATCGATGGGGTGATTTGTGGATGAAAGCCGGTCTGGGTAAAATATGATGACAGGATTTCAAAAAATTGTTTTCACACAAGAGCTGTAGTGAGGGGTGGTGGCAGTGCGGGGGGGGGAGTGGACTTTGTGGTGAGATCTAAACAAAGCCTTGAGGTAGTGAGTCTGGGAGTTCGAGTCATACGGCATGGAAACGGCCCCTTCGGCCCAACCTGCCCATGCTGACCAAGATGCCCCGTCTACACGGGTCCCACATGCCTGCCATTTGACCCATCTTCCTCCAAACCTTCCCTATCCAAGGTTTGGATCCACTTTCCTAACCAACACAATCCAGAGTATGTGTGTAGGGAGGAACTGCGGATGCTGGTTTATACCAAAGGTAGACTCAAAAAATGCTGGAGTAACTCAGTGGGTCAGGCAGCATCTCTGGAGAAAAAGGAATAGGTGACATTTCAGGTCGGAACCCCTCTTCACACTCAAGAAGTTCTGACTTTGAAACGTCGCCTATTCTTTTCCTCCAGAGATGCTGCCTGACCCACTGAGTTACTCCAGCATTTTTGTGTCGACAGTCTAGAGCTTGTCTGGATTACCTGGTTCATCCAATCTCTGGATTGTTAAGATTGTTAAGGGCTTGGACACGCTAGAGGCAGGAAACATGTTCCCGATGTTGGGGGAGTCCAGAACCAGGGGCCACACAGTTTAAGAATAAGGAGTAAGCCATTTAGAACGGAGACGAGGAAACACTTTTTCTCACAGAGAGTGGAGAGTCTGTGGAATTCTCTGCCTCAGAGGGCGGTGGAGGCAGGTTCTCTGGATGCTTTCAAGTGAGAGCTAGATAGGGCTCTTAAAAATAGCGGAGTCAGGGGATATGGGGAGAAGGCAGGAACGGGTTACTGATTGGGGATGATCAGCCATGATCACATCGAATGGCGGTGCTGGCTCGAAGGGCCAAATGGCCTACTCCTGCACCTATTGTCTATTGTCTATTGGATAAAGTCACTCAGCATTTGAGGTTTGCATGGAATCACGGCAATGGAACATGCTGGTTGAAGTTGTGTGTTTTGAAACACCAGTGTTCTTGTTAAGGGCTGTTGGCAGCTTCTGCCTTCATTAATAGACCCATTTAACAGTGAGCAGTTTTGTTGGGAGTAAAGAAAAATAAGAAAAAGTTTCCACTGGCACGAGGGTTAGTAACCAAAGGACACGGATTTGCTGCTCGCCAAAGAAACAAAAAGGAGACAAACAAATGGCAAAAAAATATATATATATTTTTAAGATATTGAATGCCTTCCCCGAAAGGTAAGTGGAACCAAATTTAATGACTTGAAAACTTGAAGAAGTATTTGGATGAATATTTAAAGGGAAATTTTGCATGTCATTGGGACTAAATGCTTTTGGAAAGAGTCGGCACGGGGATGAAGGGCCGAATGGCCTCTCGCTTTGTGTTCGGAGCATATTAGCTGGTCTCTGTCTGTGTAAGCAGGTTGTCACTGCTGCTGCGGGCGGCTCTAGGAGGCTAGATTACTGTGGCACGGAGGCGCAGCGGTGCAGTTGTTTATGAAGGAACAGCAGACGCTGGTCTACGCCGAAGACAGGCGTAAAACGCTGGAGTAACTCAGCGGGACAGGCAGCAACTCTGGTGAGAGGGAATGGGTGATGTATCGGGTCGAGACCCTTCTTCGGACTAAGTGGTAGAGTTGCTGCCTTACAGCGCAGGAGACCCGGGTTCGATCCTGACAGCGGGACTGTTTGTACGTTCTCCCTGTGACCGCGTGGGTTTTCCCCGAGGGCTCCGGTTCCCCCCCCCCCCCCCCAAAGACGTGCAGTTTTGTAGGTTAATTGGCTTCGGTAAAGATTGTAAATTGTCCCTAGTGTGTGTAGGATAGTGCTCCGCTATTTTTAAGAGCCCTATCTAGCTCTCTATTGAAAGCATCCAGAGAACCGGCCTGAGGGGTAAGCCATTTAGAACAGAAACACTTTTTCTCACAGAGAGTGGTGAGTCTGTGGAATTCTCTGCCTCAGAGGGCGGTGGAAGCAGGTTCTCTGGATGCTTTCAAGAGAGAGCTGGATAGCGCTCTGAAAGATAGCGGAGTCAGGGGATATGGGGAGAAGGCAGGAACGGGGTACTGATTGGGGATGATCAGCCATGATCACAGTGAATGGCGGTGCTGGCTCGAAGGGCCGAATGGCCTACTCCTGCACCTATTGTCTATTGTCTATTGTTTGTAGGTTAATTTTACTTTGGTAAAATTTGTGAATTGTCCCTAGTGTGTAGGATTATGCTAGTGTACGGGGGTGATCGCTGGTCAGCGCAGATACACGCTGTATCTCTAAACTATCTTAAACTTGTAGTCACTTTGTAGCTCATGGTGAGTTACGTAACAAGAGCAAAAGCAGAAAGAAAATAGACAAAAAATGCTGGAGAAACTCAGCGGGTGAGGCAGCGCCTATGGAGAAATGGGATGGGCGATGTTCCGGGTCTAGACCCTAAGTCACCTACTCCTTTTCTCCACAGATGCTGCTTCACTCGCTGAGTTTCTCCAGCATTTTTTGTCTACTTTAGATTTTTCCAGCATCTGCAGTTCCTTCTTAAACAAAAGTAGAAAATGTCAGTTTTCTCTTTCTGGAAATTTTCCAAAACATCTAGGAAAGCTGAAGGGATAGTCAGCTTTCCCCGTCAACCAAACAAATTAATTTCAGAATCCATTGACCCCGTCTCGGGACTTGGGCCCTTATCTTAATCTGCTGTCTCCCACTGAAGAAAACTCGCGTTGAGGTTTCCTCCGTGTCTGCGCCAAGTGAGGGACTGTCTCTTTAACGAGGACTGTCTGTGGATTCCTAATGGATTGCGAAATGTGAACTTACTCCTGCTGCTTGCTCCACTTGGCTCCTTTTGCAGCATTCCTTGGGGGAGGGGATAGGGAAACATTCACCTTTAACCCCCAGAACATGCTAACTCTCCATGTGTGCTCACTGACTAATCATCCTCCTCAGTCCTCTCTCCCACTCTGACTGGGAATGAAAATTGCTTATTTCCTTTTCGCCCTCCTGATTAGTTTTTTTACTTCTTCTCTCCCTCTGGCAGGGAGGGGAGAGGCGGACGGGACCGGGAATTAGAGAGGGGAGAAAGCTTTTTTATAAAACCACAACTGCTCGCACTCTGCGGCTCTCCCAGCTCTCTCCACTGAGTTTAAACTGAGCTTTTTAAAATGTGAATGTCATTTATGAAACTTGCAGTCCTTGCACCCTGGAGAGAAATGTTCTCCCCACCTGGTAACCGGTCGGCATTGAGGGACTTCCGTTATGTGGAGACACTTTTCAACAAAACTAAGATCGATCTCTTTACAGCAGAGGCTAAGATGGATTTGACAGAAAGGTAATATGTTTCCACACCATAAATAAGGAGAGTCTGTTCTTGCTGGCAAAAGGATCAGTTACCAGATTTAAGATTCAAGGTGATTAGTAAACTAAACGCCAGGAAGGTGCCCAGAATATTTTTCGAGAGGGAAGTCCAGTGTAGTTTACTGTCCCGTGTACCGAGGTACAGTGAAAAGCTGGAGAAACTCAGCGGGTGCAGCAGCATCTATGGAGCGAAGGAAACAGGCAACGTTTCGGGCCAAAACCCATAGATGCTGCTGCACCCGCTGAGTTTCTCCAGCTTTTTTGTGTACCTTCGATTTTCCAGCATCTGCAGTTCCTTCTTGAATACAGTGAAAAGCTTTTTGTTGCGTGCTAACCAGTCGGCGGAAAGACAATACAATACAATACAATTTTATTTGTCATTTGAACCTCATTGAGGTTCAAATGAAATGTTGTTTCTGCAGTCATACACACAAGAAGAAGAACCAAGACACAACACAATTTACACAAACATCCATCACAGCGCATCTCCTCCTCGCTGTGATGGAAGGCAAAGTCTTATCTCTCCCCTGCACTCCCCATTCTCCTCCCGATGTCAGAGTCAAAGCCCCCGGCGGGCGATGGTAATTGTCCCGCGGCCATTAAAGCTGCGCCGGGCGATGCAAGGCCGCACTCCGGGTCTTGGTGCTGGAGCCCCCGGCGGGCGCTAGCAAAGTCCCACAGCCATTCCAAGCCACGCGGGGCGATGATGTAAGGCCCCGCTCCAGGTAAACTTCAACCCCGCAACTCGGGCGGGAGAAGTCGCCGTTGCGGAAGCCCCGAAAAGCGGTCTCCCAGCAGGGACCCGCGGGCTCCCGGTATTACCGTCCACCAGACCTGCGGTTGGAGCCTCCGAATCCCCGGGGGTCCGGTCGCAGGCGCGCGCAACCACCGCTCCTCCCACTCCGAACTCGGCCAGCTCCGCGATGGTGAGTAGGTCCGCAGGCTCCGTGACTGGAGCCCCAGGTCGTTCCTGCTGGAGGCCGCTCCACATTGCTAGGCCCTAACGACAACGGAGACCCGACAGGGAAAAAGTCGGGTTCTCCGTGCAGGGGAAAGATTTTAAAAGTTTCCCCCGCCCGCCGCCCCACACACACACACCCCGTCAAAAAAAATAAAAACTACATTGAATACATGATTACATGAATACATGATTACAGTCAAGCCATTTATAGTTACATGATTTTTATTTTTTTGATTATTTTTATTAGAAGCAATTGTACAAGAAGAAAACATTCAGCATGTAAAATTATACAATTATTGTAGCTTGAATTTTAACCTTTTAACCTGAAAATGAGGGAAAAGAAGAGAGAAAGATCAAGAGAGAAGAAAAGAAAAGAAACGAAAAGGAAATAGAAAAAAGTGGAGATATACCTGCCGCTCTTCCCCCCCCCCCCCCCCCCCACCCACCCCCTCCCCCCGCCCCCCACCCCCCCCCCCCCCCCCCCCTCCCCCCCCCCCCCCCGCCCCCCCCCACCCCAACGCAGAATTGGATTTAAATCCAAATTTGTGTTGCACCATACTATCCTTGTAAGAATTCGGTAAAGGGTGTCCATGTCTTGAAAAATTGATCTGCGTACAGATACATGATAAGGGAGTAACGTTTAGCGCAAGGTAAAGCCAGCAAAGTACGAAATGTAAATTAGAATGAACTGACGGGGAAGGAGGTGGAAGTGAAAGTTCAACAACAACTTTGAATACAGAAGCGGATAAATGCTTGTGGTGGAAGCAAGGCTGAAAGAAAAAGTTGTGTCGGAGACGGGTTTGGCAGTGAGTTTGAGCGCATAGTACTTCCAATGGATTGTTGCAGGAATTACTTGGTAAGAGGGTTGGGGCAATATCGGATTGATCACCTTACTGAGTTAGTAACCCGGATGCCTAAACTAATATTTAAATAGCAGAAGTTCAAATACTAACACGCATGCAGGGGGAGTTTTAATTTAGGAATAAAACAGCATGCGTTTTGTCTGAGCGGGAATTGCATGTTGATGCCCATTGCTCGATGAGACTGGGTTGGTGCATTTTCTAGCTGGGTCTGTAATGAGGATGTCTCTGTTTTTGGGAGAAGACTACTGCGACATAATTTGCCTCCGCCCTTGCATCAATCAGCCTTTCGACTGAAGGCCATGCCTGTTACCTTTTAGATTTGATATGTTCCAATAGTTTCCAAGCGGGTTTAGAGGGCGGCACAAGGGCGCAGCAGCGGTAGAGTTGCTGCCTCACAGCGCCAGAGACCCGGGGTTCGATCCTGACTACAAGTGCAGTCTGTACGGGGTTTGTACGTTCTCCCCGTGACCTGCGAGGGTTTCCTCCAGGTGATCCGGTTTCCTCCCACTTTCCAAAGACGTGCAGGTTTGTAGGTTAATTGGCTTCGGTTAAAAAAAAAAAAAATGGTAAATTGTCCCTAGGGTGTGTAGGATAGTGTTAGGGGTGCACAGCCTAAAGTTGTAGGACAGCGTGTTCTATTTGATCTTATTTGATTGTGCACGCCGGGTTGATTGCATTCATCGAAACAGGACGGGCCACGTGAAGGTTGCAATCTCCCACCCCCGGTTTGGCCGCTGTTTTGCGCAGTCTCGGTCGGTGGGCCCAAGGGCATGTTTCCACGCTGTATCTCGAAACTATACTAAGCTATGCCTTCCGCCTTTACACGCTGTACCTTCAGGTCACCCAGAACTATTTGAACCCAAATTCCTGATTACACATTTCCCTGTGCTTGCTTGGCCAGCTGATGGCTTTTGCCCCAACAACACGTTGATTTTCACAGCCTGCTGCTTACAATTCACGGGGAGCGCACTAAGGGCACCTATTCTAATTACCTGGTAGACAAAAGTGCTGGAGAAACTCAGCGGGTGCAACAGCATCTATGGAGCGAAGGAAATAGGCAACGTTTCGGGCCAAAACCCAAAGGGTTTCGGCCCGAAACATTGCCTATTTCCTTGCCTATTTCCTTCGCTCCATAGATGCTGCCGCACCCGCTGAGTTTCTCCAGCACTTTTGTCTACCTTCGATTTTCCAGCATCTGCAGTTCCTTCTTAAACAATATTCTAATAACCTTCCGGCTGATCTCCCGGTTGCTGGACACTTTAATTCTCCTTCCCATTCCCACACAGACCTTTCTGTCCCTGGTCTCCTCCGTTGTCAGAGCGGCTACATGCAAATTGGAGGAACAGCATCTCATGTTTCGCTTAGGCAGCTTACAGCCCAGTGCTATGAATATTGATTTCTCTCACTTCAGGTAGCCCCGGCATTTCCTCTCTCTCTCTCTCTCTCTCTCTCTATCCCTCCCCCACCCAAGTCGCACTTGCTTCTCATTTTCACCCTACAAACAGCCTGTTTCCCTTGTCATTGTTACTTTTTATGCAAATCTTTCATTCATTGTTCTTTATCTCTCCACATCACCATCCATATCTCTCGTTTCCCTTACCCCCTAACCAGTCTGAAGAAAGGGTCTCGACCCGAAACGTCACCCATTCCTTCTCTCCAGAGATGCTGCCTGCCTGTCCCGCTGAGTTACTCCAGCTTCACATATTCTAGAGTTTGGTTGAGTTAGATTTAGCTCTTGTGGCTATCGGATTCAAGGGATATGGGGGGAAAAAGCAGGAACGGGGTACAGATTTTGGATGATCAGCCATGATCATATTGAATGGCGGTGCTGGTTCTAAGGGAAGAATGGCCTACTCCTGCACCTATTTTCAGATGTGGCCCACTGGCGTGGAATCCCTTCCCTTATTTTTGAGGAGCATCTCCACAACACCCTGCCCCCCCATGTCCAGCAGCGGAAGGACCTTAGACTGAGGTCCTCCCCAACAGAGATCAGCCGTGATTGAATGGTGGGATAGAAATCGCCTAATTCTGCTCCGACAACCTACGAACTATGAAAGAAAGGGAGAGCCTTTAATCCCACCCACATCCCAGCGACAAACCCCTCAGCATCATTCAGTTGCTCCCTCTCTCTCGGGCCCACAAGGCATCAAACCAGATGTCTGTTTTGGCACGAACAGAGCAGGGCTTCAACTTGCGCAGGAAGGTCCTGCAGATGCTGGTTTAAACCAAAGATAGGCACAAAAAGCTGGAGTAACTCAGCGGGACAGGCAGCAACTCCGGGGAGAAGGAACGGGCGATATTTCGGGTCGAGACCCTTCTTCAGACTGAACTTCAACTTAATTTACTGCAGGGTTCAGGCGCCCCATGGAATAGATCTGTCTGAATGCAACAGGTTGGGTGCTGGTTATCGACCCGCTCTGGGCTATTTAAGGACAGGGGGTTTTCAGCCAAGTAACCAGAGTCTCTGAAGAAGAGTCTTGACCTGTTCCTTCTCCCCAGAGATGCTGCCTAACCCGCTGAGTTACACCAACTTTTTGTGTGTCTGTGTGTGTCTGTGTGTGTCTGTGTGTGTGTGTGTGTGTGTGTGTGTGTGTGTGTGTGTGTGTGTGTGTGTGTGTGTGTGTGTGTGTGTGTGTGTGTGTGTCTCTCTCTCTCTCTCAGACGTTCGGGCCGTGACTCAACTGACAACCGTTGCTGAGAATTTTTTGACTTCACAGCTTAGCAGGAAGTGGATAATAATGACTCAAAACAGGAAATGGTTGGAGGTAGTTATTTGTTCAAGTGTTGATGCTCGATGCTGAATGAGCAGTGCCGGGGGACTGTGTCTGATGGCAGGTCCTGACGCACTCCTTAGCGCATCTGAGGCCATACGTCTAATTGAGATTTGTTGCTGAGATTCTGTCTGTCTGGGTGCAGGGGAGAGGGGCCGACAGGTATGCGCCACACTACACATGCCGTTAAAATTAGGTCACAGGCGGAAGGCTGTCAGTCACACAGCGCCTTCCTTGATCATAGACAATAGGTGCAGGAGTAGGCCATTTGGCTCGAAGGGCCAAATGGCCTACTCCTACACCTATTGTCTATTGGCCCTTTGAGCCAGCACCGCCATTCAATGTGATCATGGCTGATCATCCCCAATCAGTACCCCGTTCCTGCCTTCTCCCCATATCCCCTGACTCCGCCATTTTTAAGAGCCCTATCTAGCTCTCTTTTGAAAGTATCCAAAGAACCCGCCTCCACCGCCCTCTGAGGCAGAGAATTCCACAGACATTTTCTCCGCATTGCCAACTGTCTCGGAGGGATCTGGTAAGATGTATATAAAACTATTAGAGGCGTGCATGGGGTAGATGGTCAGAATCTTTATCCTGGAATGGCAAAATCGAATGCTCAAGGGTACGGCTTTAAGATGAGAGGGGCAATGTTTAAAGGAGATGTATGAAGGGGCGAATTTGGTTTAGTTTAGAGATACGGCGAGGAAACAGGCCCTTCAGCCCACCGAGTCTGCATCGACCAGCGATCCCCACACATTAACACTATTCTATACTAAATTTAAATTTCTTTATTTATATAGCACATTTTTAGTCAACTTGCATTGACCCCAAAGTGCTTCACATAATTACATCCACACACACAGGCAAAGGTGGGTGAAGTGTCTTGCCCAAGGACACAACGACAGTATGCACTCCAAGCGGGATACGAACCAGCTACCTTCCGGTTGCCAGCCGAACACTTAGCCCATTGTGCCATCTGTCGTCCTATAACTTACTAGGTACAACTTACACTTAGAAAAATGTTGCGACGCTTGAAAAAACACCGTGCGTCAATACGCCGTCACGCCGCGCCACGCCACAAATTTTTCGGTAACCCGATACATCGGTCAACGATGCCGGAAGTCGCCCCGAAAAAAATCGGCAAGTGGGACAGGCCCTTATCAGTTCTTCTGTTGAATCGGCCTTTAGAGAAGTTTTTTTTTAAAAATCTTATTCCGTGCCAGGATATAGACGTCACTGACAAGGCAAGCACGTACTGCCTATCTGTACTTGTGCTTTGTAAAGGAATGATGATGAGCTGCTGCCTTGAGCCGATGTGGCAATCCATGTGGTGATAACGTCCCTGGTGGTGCCGGTCGGGAGTCCCGGCATTCTCACTGCTCCTTGGTTTAGTTTAGTTTAGTTTAGTTTAGAGATACAGCGTGGAAGCCGACCCTTCGTCCCACTGAGTCTACATCGCGGGGTGACTGACGCCTGTTTGGGGTGGTGAGTAGATCAATAGGCAATTGGTGCAGGAGGAGGCCATTCGGCCCTTCGAGCCAGCACCGCCATTCAATGTGATCATGGCTGATCATCCCCAATCAGTACCCCGTTCCTGCCTTCTCCCCATATCCCCTGACTCCGCTATTTTTAGGAGCCCTATCTAGCTCTCTCTTGAAAGTATCCAGAGAACCTGCCTCCACCGCCCTCTGAGGCAGAGAATTCCACAGACTCACCACTCTCTGTGAGAAAAAGTGTTTCCTAGTCTCCGTTCTAAATGGTTTACCCCTTATTCGTAAACTGTGTGGCCCCTGGTTCTGGACTCCCCCAACATCGGGAACATGTTTCCTGCCTCTGGCGGGTCCAAGCCCTTAACAATCTTAGTCGCCCAAAGAGTCGTACCTTATTTATTCTGGTTGCCGCTGGATTTTCGACACGTTTGAAAATTTTCGGCGACCCGCTGGCGACTGACAGGTGCCGGCAAGTCGCCCGAAAAAATCGTCTAAGTGGGACAGGCTCTTAAGGGAGTTAGGGAGGCTGGATTTGTCCACAATTAATCTAAATAGCGTGCGGTGGGAGTGGCATCTCGCTGGCTGATAGTTTCTGCTCCCTGCCTCTTTACTCAGCAAACAGACGCTGAACTTGAACATGTTTGCTAAAAAACCGTGTCTGTGTTCTGTCACCACGGCAACCGCCACTTCCTCGGTCTCTTGGACTTCTTAGCAGAGAAGGAGTAGCAACTGGGGCGTGTCCGTCGATTGGCACGGCCTGGCTGGGCTGTTTCATGCCCGACAGACTCCGAACCATCTCCCTGATATGAGAACGACAGTGTCGAGGTTACTTCTACATCACCGCCTATTATCTCTCGTCTCCCTCTCCCCCGACTCTCAGTCTGAAGAAGGGGCTCGACCCGAAACGTCACCCATTCCTTCTCTCCAGAGATGCTGCCTGTCCCGCTGAGTTACTCCAGCATTTTGTGTCTTATCTTTGGCCATTTGATGCGTTTGGTCATTCCACTGTTTATGCTTCACTGTTGTTCCTTCATCTGAAGCCATCATCCTTCAATTCTTATGTGTTTAAGAAGGAACTGCAGATGCGGGAAAATCGAAGGTAGACAAAAATGCTGGAGGAACTCAGCGGGTGCAGCAGCATCTATGGAGCGAAGGAAATAGGCAACGTTTCGGGCCGAAACCCTTTAGGAAATAGGCAACGTTTCGTGCCGAAACCCTTTAGGAAATAGGCAAAGTTTCGGGCCGAAACCCTTTAGGAAATAGGCAACGTTTCGGGCCGAAACCCTTCAGGGTTTCGGCCCGAAACGTTGCCTATTTCCTTCGCTCACCCTATTTCCAATTTCATTCATCACCCATTCCTTCTCTCCAGAGACACTGCCTGTTACTCCAGCATTCTCTCCAGAGACACTGCCTGTTACTCCAGCAACTGAGTTACTCCAGCATTTTGTGCCTATCTTCGTGTATAAACTTTCCCTATTAGTTTAGTTTAGATATACAGCGTGGATATTCAATATGATCATGGCTGATCATCCCAAATCAGTACCCTGTTCCTGCTTTCTCCCCATATCCCCGTAAGTGTTGCATCTTAAACCTCTGCCCCTAACCTGGGGAATATACTGTTGCTGTTTAGCTTGTCTATGCCTCTCGTGACGTTCTAAACTTCTAAGGTCACCCCACAGCTTCTGAAACTCTAGGAACATTATATAATCTATCCGGCCACTCTTTTTCATCTAACCCTTCAAACCCAATAATATTCCCATGCACCCTTCCCGGTGTAAGGACATTCTTGCTGTAGCAGGGTGACCAAGACAACTGAGCACCCCAAATGTGGTTTACCAACGTCTTGTTGAGCTCTAACATTATGTTTCAAATCAATACCCTGATTGATGACTGCAAGTCCTTCACCACCCTGTCTACCTGCAAGGGCCAGGAAGCGAGCGGGCAAGATCATCTCTGCCCCCTCTCACCCTGGCCACAAACTCTTTGAATCACTTCCCTCTGGAAGGCGACTCCGGACTGTCAATTCTGCCACAGCCAGACATAAAAACTGCTTTTTATCCACGAGTAGTTGCTCTACTCAACAGCCAAAAATCTGTCGCCTCCCTTTGATCTGGTATTTTGTTGGTTCACATGCTTGATCAATGGTGTTTAATCATTAATGTTTTATTGTTATTAATGTTTAGTGTTTTCTGAGTCATTCGTAACTGTCACTGTATGTCATGTTGTTACTTGTGGGCGGAGCACCAAGGCAAATTCCTTGTATGTGAATACTTGGCCAATAAACTTACTTACCCGTGTCACTGCTTGCATGGGACTATGCAAGTTCTCCTTCAGCTGGCTGTTCTTCTACCACCCTCTCTAGTGCCCTTTTATTCTGAGGCTGTGCCCTCTGGTCCTAGACTCTCCCTCGAGTGGAAGCATCTTTTCCACATCCGCTCTATCCAGACTTATTTGGTAAGTTTCAACAAGGCCCTCCTTCAGAAGGGTGAGAGTCTGGGACCAGAGGCCGCAGCCTCAGTATTAACGGACGCACCTTTATAAAGGAGATGAGGAGGAATATCTTTAGTCACAGGGTGATGAATCTGTGCAATTAATCGCCACAGAAAGCTGTGGAGGCCAAGTCAATGGATATTTTTAAGGCGTAGATTGATTAGTGTGGGTGTCGGGGGTTATGGGGAGAAGGCAGGAGAATGGGGTTTGGAGGGAAAGCTGGATCTGTCATGATTGAATGGCGGAGTAGAATTGGTGGGCTGTATGGCCTAATTCTGCTCCTATAACTGATCAACTAAATTGCAGGGATTCCAGGCTCAGTGCTGTCAGATGCTCCATGCATGTATTGTTGCATGTAGTTGTAGTGAGTATCGCAGTGTGGAGAGGTGAATTCATGAAACCCTTCTGGCCCTCGCCATGTGTATCAGTACACAGTACACGGCTCGATTGTAATCATGTATTGTCTTTCTGCTGACTGGTTAGCGTGGCAACAAACTAAAATAACAACTTAACTGAACCAAACTGAATTCATGCTGCTGTGACCCTTTATCTTAAACCAGTATTAAAAAAAAGTCCAACATTCAAGGAAGCTTGTATCTGCGCAGAGGGTGACAAAGGGTTAATGAGTGACCATCACAATTTTTTTTCACGCAGCAATTTTCCAGTTTTATTTCAGTCTTGCAGTGTTTCTCATTTTGTACATCCCCTGCAGCTCAGTTGCTCACCGCAAGCTCGCTGTGTAATTAGACATCAGTCCCAGTGCTCGGGAGATGCTGCTCGTTGGATGTGTTGATACCATTGGAAACCCTTCTGGCCATCCAGGGCCTGACGGCCGATTCGGAGATATTAACTCTCCTCTTTATTGGCCTTGTGAGAGTCTCTTCTGCAATCCACACACCTCCAGGGTGGAGGGACGGTTCGGAGAGCCTTTAAGTTAATGAACCTGGAGTTTCAGAGAGAGAGGGAGAGGGAGAGGGACTGTGAGCTTGTGCGGGAGCGGCCTTGGTCTGACAGGGCGGCCAGCCGTCATGTTGGCCAGTCGGCTGCACAGTCGGGGAGCCGGTGGTGAGCGTGGTTCGGCACAGGCGGTGAGGGAGGCAGGAAGGCTGATCACACCACGGCTATTTTGGGAGTCTGTGCTAGCTGTGGAATGTGCTGCTGATGTCATTTACTACAGCAAGAATGGAACAGATGGCGTGGAGTGAAGAGCAGACACGACTGGGACCAACTGGGTGGATTTAACTCCTTCCTCTTCAGTCTGCATCAGATGCTTATGTCTGTGTGATCTGCCTACCGCTTGCTGCCTATTTAATGCAACAGCTAACAATGGCCTCTTTCCATTATCAAGGTTACTTTTGTGTATATCGTTCATTTGTTTCTTCTATCTCTCCATATCACCGTCTATATCTCTCATTTCCATCTCCCGTGACTCTTCTTCGTGTACGTATGGCGTGCGCAGCCTAAAGTTGTAGGACAACTTGTTCTATTCTATTGTCCACGCCGGGCTGATTGCATTCGTCGAAACAGGGCGGACCAGGTGGAGGTTGCAATCTCCCCCACCCTGACCCTTGGTCTGAAAAGAAGGGTCTCGACCCGAAACGTCACCTATTCCTCCTCCCCAGAGATGCTGCAAGGGGTGGGAGATTGCAACCTCCACGTGGTCCGCCCTGTTTCGACGAATGCAATCAAGTAAGATCAAATAGAACAAGTGGTCCCACAACTTTGGGCTGTGCAGGCTGCACACAAGAAGAAGAGATGCCGCTGCCTGATCCGCTGAGTTACTCTGGCTTTCTGTGTCTAAAACATCTCGCTTATGCATTTCTCCTTTTGCTTGGGATAAATGTCCCGAGGTGCTTCGCGAAAGTGCTGCCAAATAAATAAATGTTGACACTGAGGAGGAAGTAAGGTGCAGGGTGTGACGCAACTTGTATTTTAATGAACGACGGCATTATTCAGTGAAGGAATGCCAGAGCTCGGGCTCTTCGCAGCCGCAGAGAGTGGAACCTGCCCCTGAAGACATTGGGGATGTGTGCGAAGGCAGGATTGGCTCTGGGAGGGCTGGAGGTGATGGCCAAGATTAGGAAGTGCAAGGCTACGGAAGGATCTGATGTCAAAAGAATGAGCACTTTAGCGCTGAGCTTGTCTGAACAGGAGGCAAAGCCAGAAAAACATATAGGCCTTTTGCACTTTGACCCTTCCACGCTCTGACACACCCGCCCTGGAAACTTGAACACATATTTGAGGCTGTTACGCGCTGAATATTATTGAAGGAATGCTGCCACTGGGAGGAAGTCACAGGAGTGTGAGCGCCATTGCCTCAAGGTTCAAGAACTGCATCTTCCAATCAGCCACCATGTTCTCGGACCAACCCTAACCTCAATCAGTTGGACCTCGAGGGATTCTCCACTTCACTGGTCGCTCCACGCACTGGTTCATAAGTCGTAGGAGCAGAATTAGGCCATTCAGCCCGTCGAGTCCACGCCGCCCATCAATCATGGCTGATCTATTTTCCACTCTCAACCCCATTCTCCTGCCTTCTCCCCATCACCAATCAAGTATTTGTCAATCTCGACCTTAAAAGCGGCCATTGGCTTGGCAATGAATTCCACAAGTCAAGCCACTTTTATTTCTATAGCACATTTAAAAAACACCTCTCGTTGACCAAAGTGCATTACATTGGTGGAGACCTAACGTTATACAACATTGGTTCATAGATTAAGTACATACATAAATACATACATATAGCCCTCCCTCAGAGGACCACAGGTTGACCACAGGTTTTTTACATCATCATGGTCATTTATTGTACATTTTAATGTTGTTGCATCTAATGTGCCCGTAAATCAAACTCGTGGTAAACACAGAGAATGAACGTAGCGGGCACATCGGAGCCCGGGGACGTCTCTTAGCGGCTCGTTACGCTAACGACAGGTACTCGGGAAGACTCGCTAACGGCAGGTAAGCACGGGAAGACTCGTGAAGATTTTTCAACACGATGAAAAATGTCCACGAGAGCCCCGAGTACTGACGAGTGGCCATTACCGTAAATCTCCGAGTTCGAATCAGGGCAAACTCGGGAGAGCTCTTGGAATGAACTCGTACCGTGGGACGGGTTTAAGTCCGAGCCTGCTCAACCTCTCCCTCCAGCTCAGGTTCTTGAGTCCTGGCAACGTCCTCTCAAATCCCTCGACACTTTCCAGCTTATTATCCCTCGTCCGGAAGCACTTTGATGAGACGACATTGATGAAATCTTTTGCGTACCTTGATGGGCCTGCTATTGGTGAGAAGAATCGTTGCTTCCCTGTAGACCAAGAGTTTTGTCCTGGGTTTGAGGTCTCGATGTTTAAACGCTGCTTTCCTCAAACAGCCATCCGTGAATGTCCAACTTTGCAGTGATCATCGCTATTCAACATTATCTGCTTGGCTTAAATCATTCTGGGACATCCTGGGTTTACTGTGCAAGGGAGTTGGCATACTCTGCCTTAAGGGCTTGTCCCACTGTCCCGAGTTATTCACGAATTCTCCCGAGTTTTCAAACTCGAAGAATGTTCGTTACGAGCCCTAAGAGTCCGTGGATATATCGTAGCGGCTCGTTATGCCAGCCGTGGGTAAGTCGGGACGTTTTTACCAGCCCGATGAAAAATGTCCACGAGTAAACAAAATAGCCCCGCGTACCCGTGGCTGGCGTAGCGAACCGCTACGATATATCCAGGGGCTCCTACGGACCCGTTACGAACATTCTGCGAGTTTGGAAACTCGGGAGAACTCGTGAATAACTCGGGGAAGTGGGACAGGCCCTCTCTAGACTGTACCTTCGCCCAATGTCTGAATGTTGCTGTTTGGTTTATTATTCCTGGGCCTAATATCTTGCCATCAGGTTTTGAATTGCTACATCGTGAGTGTCTGTCTCGGTTTGATTTACTGAACTTGAAATCGATGTCTGGCTCTTGGGGTTGTGATTTACAGCACTTGGTTCTAGTCTCTAACGTTTAGGCTTTGGTTTATTGTGCTTGTATCCACCGTCTAACTTGGTTTGGCTGCATGCAATTGAGTCTAGCGTCAGACTGTAGGGGCTTGTTTGATTTATTATATCCACAGCCAAGGTAAGTTTAGAGTAATGTATTATTGAATGCCCCGTCCAAGGCGCTGTCTGTGTATCTATGGCATTGCCACTCGGATATCACCTCGTGTTAAACCTCAATTCTGCCAGTCCCTTCGAATAACTTGGGCACTCTGCTGTGACTGTCCGCACTGCTCCTACAGCTGCGCCACCGTGCCGCCCACAGCCACAGGTGGTGCAGGGTGACTCTGTATCTCGGTGATTGCCAGTCCCCCCCCCCCCCCCCCCCCCCCTGGACACCCCATCCCCCAGAAAAATTGCATTACTACTACTGTATGTACGTATATATATATATATATATATATATATATATATATATTTATTGCTCATATTCTATGTTCGCTCTTCAGGGGAGATGCTAACTGCATTTCGTTGTCTCTGTACTGTACACTGCACAATGACAATAACGTTTGAATCTGAATCTGATGCGTCTAGGGAGGTGCGGTGGGTGGATGTATAGAGAGGATGAACAAAGGGCACGTGAATGGGGAAGTAACACTCAGATGCTATTGTCACGTGTACCGAGGTACAGTGAAAAGCCTCAAGGGCCTGTCCCACTTAGGCGAATTTGTAGGCGACTGCCGGCGACAGTCACAGTCGTAGCGGGACGTCGAAATGGACCCACCCTGCGGCAAGCTACGAAGGTAGACAAAAGTGCTGGAGAAACTCAGCGGGTGCGGCAGCATCTATGGAGCGAAGGAAATAGGCAACGTTTCGGGGCCGAAACCCTTCTTCAGTCTCAAACCCGAAACGTCGCCTATTTCCTTCGCTCCATAGATGCTGCCGAACCCGCTGAGGTTCTCCAAGCATTTTTGCCCCCCTTCGATTTTCCAGCATCCGCAGTTCCTTCTTGAACGGTAATATAATGAAACAGTTAAAGATGAGGTAGAAAGTAGATGCTGGAGTAACTGCTGGAGTAACTCAGAGGGACAGCCAGCAAAATGCTGGAGTAACTCAGAGGGACAGGCAGCAAAATGCTGGAGTAACTCAGAGGGACAGGCAGCAAAATGCTGGAGTAACTCAGCGGGACAGACAGCATCTCTGGGGAGAAGGAATGGGCGACGTTTCGGGTCGAGACCCCAAAGGGGTCAGAGATGCTGCCTGTCCCGCTGAGTTACCTTCGAGGTCTCGACCCGAAACGTCACCCATTTCCTTCTCCCCAGAGATGCTGGCCATTCCCGCCGAGTTACTCCAGCATTTTGTGTCTACCTTGGATTTCAACCCGCATCTGCAGTTCTTTCAGGCACAAACGATGAGAGGTAGACTCGGAGAGCTCTTTCCACATCCAAAATGGTACTGTGGAAACCACACGGTCAGTTTTTATGCTGCTGGGATCCTAAAACAAGAGCAAGCGTAATATTAACCGTGTTGGAAGGAAGCTGCTTTATACCGAAGATGGACACAAAGTGCCTGTGCAACTCAGCGGGACAGGCAGCATCTTTGGAGAGAAAGGGTGGATGACGTTTTGGGTGGGAACCCTTATTCAGACTGAAAGTAGGTGGGCGGGGAGGGGTGGGGGAGTAGGAGGCGGGAGGTAGGAAAATTAGAGTGGGGGGGTGTGTGAATTGGAGGTAGGAAAGATTTTCTGAGTATGGGCAGGATATGAGTATATGTCTCCAGTTCTCTTCCCCTCCTCCCCCCACTCTACTCTCAGTCTGAAGCTCGAAACCGAAACGTCACCCAAACTTTTTTCTCCAGAGATACCGTCTGACCCGCTGAGTTACCAGGGCACTGTGTCTATCTCCGGTTAGCTTTAATATGTATTTTAGGAGGTGGTTGTAAAATATCGGCGCGTGTTCTTTCGGGGGACTTCAAGGGTTTTATTCTCGATCTAGCGCTGAATCCAGAGCTGGTGTTCTGGCCACTGGATGGGACATGGGAATAACTGGCTTTGAGATGCACAGCGAGGGGTTGTGAAGGGGGCAAGTCTCGGAGCCTGAAGCCGACATCGCCCCTTGCAAATCATCGATGATCACATTGATCAGCGTCACTTGAGTTTCAAACCTTTTTCTCTTTCAAATTAACAACCTGGGTCTGGCAGGTCAAGTCAAGTCACTTTTATTTCTACAGCACATTTAAAAAACAACTCTCGTTGGCCAAAGTACTTTACATTGGTGGAGGTACTAACGTTATACAACAGTGGTTCATGGATTAAGTACATACATAAATACATACATGTAGCCCTCCCTCAGAGGACGTCAAGAAAGGCTTGGGAGTAAAGATGAGTTTTAAGTCTCGACTTAAAGGAGTCGATGGACGTGGCAGTTCTGATGAGAAGAGGGGATGCTGTTCCACAGTCTAGGAGCTGCAACCGCAAAGGCGTGGTCACCCTGAGCTTATGCCTGGACGTTCAGTAACCCCCAAGTCGGCCGATCTGAGGGGCCTGGAGGTGGTGTGGTGGGTAAGCAGACTTTTGACTTTTGAGGAAAATGGGTGAATGTAGGTAAAACGGTGTTGGTGTCAGGACGGGGAGACGTTGGGGCCACAGATGAATTGCTAGCGCCAGGCAGTTAGCTAGCTCTCTAGCTTCACACTCTCACATTGGAGTGCCTGGGAGCAGAGAATAGCACTCAAATCAGTCACATCAGGCAACGCAAAATTAATGAGCTGCTGTTTGCAAAACTCCGGGGCCTTGGTAATATCTGTTTAGCACCTCCCGCCTGTTATGCCATCGACCGCAATGCCTCTGCTCTCCCTCCAAGCAGATCTTTATCTAATTGGGTCCTGGTGTGAATCTGAAGGGACACACACGCCTACGAAGAAAGGGGGGGGGGGGCTGAGAACAGACCAGGAGACATTGTTTCACTGAACACCTTCGCTCAGTCCCCAGATCTCCCGGTTGCTGGACTCTTTAATTCCCCTTGTTTAAGAAGGAATGCTGGAAAATTGAAGGTAGACAAAAGTGCTGGAGGAACTCAGCGGGTGCAGCAGCATCTATGGAGCGATGGAAATAGGCAACGTCACCTATTCCTTTTCTCCAGAGATGCTGCCTGACCCACTGAGATACATCAGCATTTTGTGCCTATCTTTCATGTAAACCAGCATCTGCAGTTCTTTCTTCCACAGCACCTCCGGAGGACATGGGCAGGTGACGTTTTTGGGTCAGGATCCTTATTAAGTCTGGTCTGTGTAAGTGTGACTCCCGATCCAAACAGATCAGGCTGACTCTGAAATGGCAAAGCGAAACATTGTCTGTCAACGCAGATACGTTGAAGTCACTTTCAGGGTACACAAAAATGCTGGAGAAACTCAGCGGGTGCAGCAGCATCTATGGAGCGAAGGAAATAGACAACGTTTCGGGTCGAAACCCTTGGGTTTCGGCCCGAAACATTGCCTATTTCCTTTGGGTTTTGGCCCAAAACGTTGCCTATTTCCTTTGGGTTTTGGCCCAAAACGTTGCCTATTTCCTTTGGGTTTTGGCCCAAAACGTTGCCTATTTCCTTTGGGTTTTGGCCCAAAACGTTGCCTATTTCCTTCGCTCCATAGATGCTGCTGCACCCGCTGAGTTTCTCCAGCACTTTTGTCTACCTTTAATTCCCCTCCCCACTCCCGCTCTGACCTTTCTGTCCTAGGCCTCCTCCACTGTCGGGAGTGCGGCCACACGTAAACTGGAGGAACAATTTGTGATCCCAGCTACAACGACAGATGTGTTACAGCAATTCGTTCTTCCCCCGCACACACAATTAAAGCATGGAATAATCTCCACCCAACTATAGTTACCCAACCAGATGCAACTAAATTTAAAGTAGCTCTTCCTTCCCAATAACCCTTTCTGGCTTAAGCCCTCCCTTCACCACCTCCAGTTTAAATTCCATTTGGAATATTTGGAGGACCAAGAACCAAGAACAGCACCTCGTATTTCGCTTGGGCAGCTTACAGCCCAGTGGTATAACCATTGATTTCTCCAAATTTAAGTAACGCCTACACTCCCTCTCTCTCCATCCCTCCCCGACCCAAGTCGCACCAGCTTTCATTCTGACCTAGCTACTGCTAACAAAGCCCTTTTCCTTTACCATTGTTACCTTTGTTGCACATCTTTCATTCATTTGTTCCATATCTCTCCACTTCACTGTCTATATCTCTCGTTTCACTTTCCCGTGGTCTTCAGTGTGAAGAAGGGTCTCAGCCCGAAACGTCACCCGTTCCTTCTCTTCAGAGACACGGGCCTGTCCCGCTGAGTTACTCCAGCATTTTGTGTCTACCTTCCTTCGGCTTAAGCCACCAAACCAGTTTTAAGAATAAGGAGTAAGCCATTTAGAACGGAGACGAGGAAACGCTTTTTCTCACAGAGAAATGGTGAGTCTGTGGAATTCTCTGCCTCAGAGGGCGGTGGAGGCAGGTTCTCTGGATGCTTTCAAGAGAGAGCTAGATAGGGCTCTTAAAAATAGCGGAGTCAGGGGATATGGGGAGATGGCAGGAACGGGGTACTGATTGGGGATGATCAGCCATGATCACATTGAATGGCGGTGCTGGCTGGAAGGGCCGAATGGCCTATTCCTGCACCTATTGTCTATTGTCGATTGTCATCTGTAGTTCCTTCCTAGACACCTCTGCCAACCTCACTTATTCTGCCATGTCTATCGCGCTCAAGTGTAGTGAAGGGGCAGCACGGTGCCAGAGACCGAAGGTTCGATCCTGACTACGGGTGCTGTCTGTACATAGTTTGCTCATTCACCCCGTGGCCACATGGGTGGCTCCGGTTTCCTCCCACACTCCAAAGACGTTTTATTGGCTTCAGTAAATTGTCCCTAGTGTGTAGGAGGATAGTGCTAGTGTACGGCGGGATCGCAGGCCGGCATGGACTCGGTGGGCCGAAGGGCCTGTTTCCGTGCTGTATCTCTTGACCAAAAGACATCACAGAGCTCCTTGAGTTGGTGACTAATTCCTTTTGGCTATCCTAATGGAAAACACTGCATTTATTGTTCTTAACAATTCGAAGACTTATTTGGAAAGCACTTCCTCAGCTGCAAGAATTATAGACAATAGACAATAGGTGCAGGAGGAGGCCATTCGGCCCTTCGAGCCAGCACCGCCATTCACTGTGATCATGGCTGACCAGCCCCAATCAGTACCCCGTTCCTGCCTTCTCCCCATATCCCCTGACTCCGCCATTTTTAAGAGCCCTATCCAGCTCTCTCTTGAAAGCATCCAGAGAACCGGCCTCCACCGCCCTCTGAGGCAATGATCAGAGATCGGAAACGGTGCTATGCGAATGCAAAGTTTAGTTTAGTTTTTGAGACACAGCGCCCTTCTTCGGCCCACCGAGTCCGCACCGACCAGCGATCCCCGCACACTAACGCTACCCTGCGCGCGCACACACACACACACACACACACTAGGGACAATTTTACACCGAGCCAATTAACCTACACACCTGTAGATCTTTGGAGCGTGGGAGGAAACCGAAGATCTCGGAGGAAACCTTTGCCGATTACGGGGAGGTGCACCCGTAGTCGGGATCGAACCAGGTCTGTACGGTGTCTGGTTCTGAGCTGCAGAGTGTGTGTGTGTGTGTGGTAACTGCAGATGTACTCCTGCTGCTGAGTCAGACGTGTGGGGTGCAGCGTTGAGCAGTTGGACAGGCAGGAAGTCCAACTTTAGATATTCTTGGGTCGGTAAGTGGGCTAATTTAGTCCATGCTACAGGAGATGATGCTGGCCTGACCGCTCGTTGTACCATACATGTCTCCCAACGGCTTCCTGTGCAGTAGTAAGACAATCTGAGCTTGGATGGTGGGGGGGAAGTGGGAGGGGAATGAGTGGAGCAAGTTACAGCCAGCAGTAAACCTTCACTCTGCAGCTGGGCAACCCAGTTCAGTTCATCATTGAATTAGGGCTCAGCTTCAGTGTTTTCAAGACGGAACTGCAGATGCTGGAAAATCGAAGGTAGACAAAAAGTGCTGGAGAAACTCAGCGGGTGCAGCAGCATCTATGGAGCGAAGGAAATAGGCAACGTTTTGGGACGAAACCCTTCCGGGTTTCGTCCCGAAACGTTGCCTATTTCCTTCAGGGTTTCGGCCCGAAACGTTGCCTATTTCCTTCCGGGTTTCGGCCCGAAACGTTGCCTATTTCCTTCCGGGTTTCGGCCCGAAACGTTGCCTATTTCCTTTGCTCCATAGATGCCGCTGCACCCGCTGAGTTTCTCCAGCACTTTTGTCTACCCTCCGCTTCAGTGTGACAGGGCCCGGTTCAGGAGCACCTCTGGCCCCGGGGGGGGGGGGGGAACAAATGGTCACAGACTAGAGGGCATACCCGCCGTTAGCTCAGAAGTGACGAGAGCACAATTGGGGCCATTCGGCCCATCAAGTCTACCGCCCGCCACTCAGTCATGGCTGATCTAACTTGTCCGTTTCAACCCCCACTCTCCCCATGGCCGTATTAATCAAGAATGCGCCCGTTAGGTGGGAAACCAAGGAACTGTCGATGGTGGTTTACGCAAAAGAACGCAAAGTGCTGGAGTAACTCGGGAAGCATTGCGGGGGTAACATGAGTACATGACAGTTTGGGTCGGGGCCCTTCTTCAGAAAATGGATGGAGGATGTGGGGTTAAGTTTTAATGAGGTGTGGGAGGCAAGTGTTTATACGCGGGGGGGCGGGGGTGGTGGAGACTGATGCACTGCTGGTGTTTACGAGGGTTTTGGATAGACATATGGATACGTTGGATGATCAGCCATGATCATATTGAATGGTGGTGCAGGCTCGAAGGGCCGAATGGCCTACTCCTGCACGTATTTTCTATGTTTCTATGGAGCGACATGGATCATATTCAGTAGGAAGGGATTAGTAAGTACGTTTGTTGGCCAAGTATTCACATACAAGGAATTTGCCTTGGTGCTCCGCCCACAAGTAACAACATGACATACAATGACAGTTACGGTATAAAAAAACATTAATGATAAAACACCATTGATCAAGCATGTGAACCAACAAAATACCAGATCAAAGGGAGGCCACAGATGTTTGTTTAACTTGGCTTCTTGCATAGCACAGCCATTGTGGGCCGAATGGCCTGTTCCGATGATGTACACTTGAATGTAAAAGAGCTTAAGAGGTGGCAATAAGAACTAGCAGCGTAGTTTTTGCTCTGATCGGCGTCCATCATTCACAGACCGCTGTGTTTATGGATTACGTTCCTGCTTTTTTACATTCCTCCATTGTGTAGACTTTAGAGATACTGCGCGGAAACGGGCTTCTCGGCCCACCGAGTCCGCGCCGACCAACGATCGCTAGCTGTGTGCAGGATGATAGTACACCAGCACTATCCTACACACATAGAGGCAGGTCACGGGGAGAACATGCAAACTCCGCACAGACAGCGCCTGTAGTCGGGATTGAACTCAGAACTCTGGTGCTGTGAGGCAGCAACTCTACCGATGCGCCACCGTGCCACCTTCC